>NC_092333.1:22500-322500 GCF_046630445.1 Rutidosis leptorrhynchoides
ATAAATATTATCTTGAATCAATCCACGACCCAGTGTATACGTATCTCAGTATTGATCACAACTCAAACTATATATATTTTGGAATCAACCTCAACCCTGTATAGCTAACTCCAACATTCACATATAGAGTGTCTATGGTTGTTCCGAAATATATATAGATGTGTCGACATGATAGGTCGAAACATTGTATACGTGTCTATGGTATCTCAAGATTACATAATATATAATACAAGTTGATTAAGTTATGGTTGGAATAGATTTGTTACCAATTTTCACGTAGCTAAAATGAGAAAAATTATCCAATCTTGTTTTACCCATAACTTCTTCATTTTAAATCCGTTTTGAGTGAATCAAATTGCTATGGTTTCATATTGAACTCTATTTTATGAATCTAAACAAAAAAAGTATAGGTTTCTAGTCGAAAAAATAAGTTACAAGTCGTTTTTGTAAAGGTAGTCATTTCAGTCGAAAGAACGACGTCTAGATGACCATTTTAGAAAACATACTTCCACTTTGAGTTTAACCATAATTTTTGGATATAGTTTCATGTTCATAATAAAAATCATTTTCTCAGAATAACAACTTTTAAATCAAAGTTTATCATAGTTTTTAATTAACTAACTCAAAACAGCCCGCGGTGTTACTACGACGGCGTAAATCCGGTTTTACTGTGTTTTTCGTGTTTCCAGGTTTTAAATCATTAAGTTAGCATATCATATAGATATAGAACATGTGTTTAGTTGATTTTAAAAGTCAAGTTAGAAGGATTAACTTTTGTTTGCGAACAAGTTTAGAATTAACTAAACTATGTTCTAGTGATTACAAGTTTAAACCTTCGAATAAGATAGCTTTATATGTATGAATCGAATGATGTTATGAACATCATTACTACCTTAAGTTCCTTGGATGAACCTACTGGAAAAGAGAAAAATGGATCTAGCTTCAATGGATCCTTGGATGGCTCAAAGTTCTTGAAGCAAAATCATGACACGAAAACAAGTTCAAGTAAGATCATCACTTGAAATAAGATTGTTATAGTTATAGAAATTGAACCAAAGTTTGAATATGATTATTACCTTGTATTAGAATGATAACCTACTGTAAGAAACAAAGATTTCTTGAGGTTGGATGATCACCTTACAAGATTGGAAGTGAGCTAGCAAACTTGAAAGTATTCTTGATTTTATGAAACTAGAACTTTTGGAATTTATGAAGAACACTTAGAACTTGAAGATAGAACTTGAGAGAGTTCAATTAGATGAAGAAAATTGAAGAATGAAAGTGTTTGTAGGTGTTTTTGGTCGTTGGTGTATGGATTAGATATAAAGGATATGTAATTTTGTTTTCATGTAAATAAGTCATGAATGATTACTCATATTTTTGTAATCTTATGAGATATTTCATGCTAGTTGCCAAATGATGGTTCCCACATGTGTTAGGTGACTCACATGGGCTGATAAGAGCTGATCATTGGAGTGTATATACCAATAGTACATACATCTAAAAGCTGTGTATTGTACGAGTACGAATACGGGTGCATACGAGTAGAATTGTTGATGAAACTGAACGAGAATGTAATTGTAAGCATTTTTGTTAAGTAGAAGTATTTTGATAAGTGTATTGAAGTCTTTCAAAAGTGTATAAATACATATTAAAACACTACATGTATATACATTTTAACTGAGTCGTTAAGTCATCGTTAGTCGTTACATGTAAGTGTTGTTTTGAAACCTTTAGGTTAACGATCTTGTTAAATGTTGTTAACCCAATGTTTATAATATCAAAAGAGATTTTAAATTATTATATTATCATGATATTATGATGTACAAATATCTCTTAATATGATATATATACATTAAATGTCGTTACAACGATAAACGTTACATATATGTCTCGTTTCAAAATCATTAAGTTAGTAGTCTTGTTTTTACATATGTAGTTCATTGTTAATATAATTAATGATATGTTTACTTATCATAATATCATGTTAACTATATATATAACCATATATATGTCATCATATAGTTTTTTTACAAGTTTTAACGTTCGTGAATCACCGGTCAACTTGGGTGGTCAATTGTCTATATGAAACCTATTTCAATTAATCAAGTCTTAACAAGTTTGATTGCTTAACATGTTGGAAACATTTAATCATGTAAACATCAATCTCAATTAATGTATATAAACATGGAAAAGTTCGGGTCACTACAGTACCTACCCGTTAAATAAATTTCGTCCCGAAATTTTAAGCTGTTGAAGGTGTTGACGAATCTTCTGGAAATAGATGCGGGTATTTCTTCTTCATCTGATCTTCACGCTCCCAGGTGAACTCGGGTCCTCTACGAGCATTCCATCGAACCTTAACAATTGGTATCTTGTTTTGCTTAAGTCTTTTAACCTCACGATCCATTATTTCGACGGGTTCTTCGATGAATTGGAGTTTTTCGTTGATTTGGATTTCATCTAACGGAATAGTGAGATCTTCTTTAGCAAAACATTTCTTCAAATTCGAGACGTGGAAAGTGTTATGTACAGCCGCGAGTTGTTGAGGTAACTCAAGTCGGTAAGCTACTGGTCCGACACGATCAATAATCTTGAATGGTCCAATATACCTTGGATTTAATTTCCCTCGTTTACCAAATCGAACAACGCCTTTCCAAGGTGAAACTTTAAGCATGACCATCTCTCCAATTTCAAATTCTATATCTTTTCTTTTAATGTCAGCGTAGCTCTTTTGTCGACTTTGGGCGGTTTTCAACCGTTGTTGAATTTGGATGATCTTCTCGGTAGTTTCTTGTATAATCTCCGGACCCGTAATCTGTCTATCCCCCACCTCACTCCAACAAATCGGAGACCTGCACTTTCTACCATAAAGTGCTTCAAACGGCGCCATCTCAATGCTTGAATGGTAGCTGTTGTTGTAGGAAAATTCTGCTAACGGTAGATGTCGATCCCAACTGTTTCCGAAATCAATAACACATGCTCGTAGCATGTCTTCAAGCGTTTGTATCGTCCTTTCGCTCTGCCCATCAGTTTGTGGATGATAGGCAGTACTCATGTCTAGACGAGTTCCTAATGCTTGCTGTAATGTCTGCCAGAATCTTGAAATAAATCTGCCATCCCTATCAGAGATAATAGAGATTGGTATTCCATGTCTGGAGATGACTTCCTTCAAATACAGTCGTGCTAACTTCTCCATCTTGTTATCTTCTCTTATTGGTAGGAAGTGTGCTGATTTGGTGAGACGATCAACTATTACCCAAATAGTATCAAAACCACTTGCAGTCCTTGGCAATTTAGTGATGAAATCCATGGTAATGTTTTCCCATTTCCATTCCGGGATTTCGGGTTGTTGAAGTAGACCTGATGGTTTCTGATGCTCAACTTTGACCTTAGAACACGTCAAACATTCTCCTACGTATTTAGCAACATCGGCTTTCATACCCGGCCACCAAAAATGTTTCTTGAGATCCTTGTACATCTTCCCCGTTCCAGGATGTATTGAGTATCTGGTTTTATGAGCTTCTCTAAGTACCATTTCTCTCATATCTCCAAATTTTGGTACCCAAATCCTTTCAGCCCTATACCGGGTTCCGTCTTCCCGAATATTAAGATGCTTCTCCGATCCTTTGGGTATTTCATCCTTTAAATTTCCCTCTTTTAAAACTCCTTGTTGCGCCTCCTTTATTTGAGTAGTAATGTTATTATGAATCATTATATTCATAGATTTTACTCGAATGGGTTCTCTATCCTTCCTGCTCAAGGCATCGGCTACCACATTTGCCTTACCCGGGTGGTAACGAATCTCAAAATCGTAATCATTCAATAATTCAATCCACCTACGCTGCCTCATATTCAGTTGTTTCTGATTAAATATGTGTTGAAGACTTTTGTGGTCGGTATATATAATACTTTTGACCCCATATAAGTAGTGCCTCCAAGTCTTTAATGCAAAAACAACCGCGCCTAATTCCAAATCATGCGTCGTATAATTTTGTTCGTGAATCTTCAATTGTCTAGACGCATAAGCAATCACCTTCGTTCGTTGCATTAATACACAACCGAGACCTTGCTTTGATGCATCACAATAAATCACAAAATCATCATTCCCTTCAGGCAATGACAATATAGGTGCCGTAGTTAGCTTTTTCTTCAATAACTGAAACGCTTTCTCTTGTTCATCATTCCATTCAAATTTCTTCCCTTTATGCGTTAATGCAGTCAAGGGTTTTGCTATTCTGGAAAAGTCTTGGATGAACCTTCTGTAGTAACCAGCTAGTCCTAAAAACTGGCGTATGTGTTTCGGAGTTTTCGGGGTTTCCCACTTTTCAACAGTTTCTATCTTTGCCGGATCCACCTTAATACCTTCTTTGTTCACTATGTGACCGAGGAATTGAACTTCTTCCAACCAAAATGCACACTTTGAAAACTTAGCGTACAATTCTTCCTTCCTCAATACTTCTAACACCTTTCTCAAATGTTCACCGTGTTCTTGGTCATTCTTTGAGTAAATAAGTATGTCATCAATGAAAACAATGACAAACTTGTCAAGGTATGGTCCACACACTCGGTTCATAAGGTCCATGAACACAGCTGGTGCATTAGTTAAACCAAACGGCATGACCATAAACTCGTAATGACCGTAACGTGTTCTGAAAGCAGTCTTTGGAATATCATCTTCTTTCACCCGCATTTGATGATACCCGGAACGTAAGTCAATCTTTGAATAAACAGACGAGCCTTGTAGTTGATCAAATAAGTCGTCGATTCTCGGTAGTGGGTAGCGGTTCTTGATGGTAAGTTTGTTCAACTCTCGGTAGTCGATACACAACCTGAATGTACCATCTTTCTTCTTGACAAACAAAACAGGAGCTCCCCACGGTGATGTGCTTGGTCGAATGAAACCACGCTCTAAAAGTTCTTGTAATTGGCTTTGCAGTTCTTTCATCTCGCTGGGTGCGAGTCTGTAAGGAGCACGAGCTATTGGTGCAGCTCCTGGTACAAGATCTATTTGAAATTCAACGGATCGATGTGGGGGTAATCCCGGTAATTCTTTCGGAAATACATCGGGAAATTCTTTTGCAATGGGAACATCATTGATGCCCTTTTCTTCAGTTTGTACTTTCTCGACGTGTGCTAGAACAGCATAGCAACATTTTCTTATTAGTTTTTGTGCCTTCAAATTACTAATAAGATGTAGCTTCGTGTTGCCCTTTTCTCCGTACACCATTAAGGGTTTTCCTTTTTCTCGTATAATGCGAATTGCATTTTTGTAACAAACGATCTCCGCTTTCACTTCTTTCAACCAGTCCATACCGATTATCACATCAAAACTCCCTAACTCTACTGGTATCAAATCAATCTTAAATGTTTCGCTAACCAGTTTAATTTCTCGATTCCGACATATATTATCTGCTGAAATTAATTTACCATTTGCTAATTCGAGTAAAAATTTACTATCCAAAGGCGTCAATGGACAACTTAATTTAGCACAAAAATCTCTACTCATATAGCTTCTATCCGCACCCGAATCAAATAAAACGTAAGCAGATTTATTGTCAATAAGAAACGTACCCGTAACAAGCTCCGGGTCTTCCTGTGCCTCTACCGCATTAATATTGAAAACTCTTCCACGGCCTTGTCCATTCGTGTTCTCCTGGTTCGGGCAATTTCTAATAATGTGGCCTGGTTTTCCACATTTATAACAAACTACATTGGCATAACTTGCTCCGACACTACTTGCTCCGCCATTACTCGTTCCGACACCATTTGTTCCTTTCGTTCTATTAACCCCTGGTCCGTAGACCTCACACTTCGCCGCGCTATGACCATTTCTTTTACACTTGTTGCAAAATTTGGTGCAGAACCCCGAGTGATTCTTTTCACACCTTTGGCATAGTTGCTTCTGATTGTTGTTGTTGTTGCAGTTATTATTGTTGTTGGGATGATTGTTGTAGTTGCTGTTGTTGTTGTTGTTGTTGTTGTTGTTGTTGGGCTGTTTGTTGTAGTTGCGATTGATGTTGCGATTGTTGGGATAATTGTTGCGATTATTGTTGTAATTGCTGTTGTTGTTGTATTGGTGATTCTTATCACCGTTTTCCTCCCACTTTCTTTTGACTTGCTTCACATTGGCCTCTTCAGCAGTCTGTTCTTTAATTCTTTCTTCAATCTGGTTCACTAGTTTGTGAGCCATTCTACATGCCTGTTGTATGGAGGCGGGCTCGTGTGAACTTATATCTTCTTGGATTCTTTCCGGTAATCCTTTCACAAACGCATCGATCTTCTCTTCCTCATCTTCGAATGCTCCCGGACACAATAGGCACAATTCTGTGAATCGTCTTTCGTACGTGGTAATATCAAATCCTTGGGTTCGTAACCCTCTAAGTTCTGTCTTGAGCTTATTAACCTCGGTTCTGGGACGGTACTTCTCGTTCATCAAGTGCTTGAATGCTGACCACGGTAGTGCGTACGCATCATCTTGTCCCACTTGCTCTAGATAGGTATTCCACCATGTTAACGCAGAACCTGTGAAGGTATGCGTAGCGTACTTCACTTTGTCCTCTTCAGTACACTTACTTATGGCAAACACCGATTCAACCTTCTCGGTCCACCGTTTCAATCCGATCGGTCCTTCGGTTCCATCAAATTCCAAAGGTTTGCAGGCAGTGAATTCTTTGTAGGTGCATCCTACACGATTTCCTGTACTGCTAGATCCAAGGTTATTATTGGTATGTAGCGCAGCCTGTACTGCGGCTATGTTTGAAGCTAGAAAAGTACGGAATTCCTCTTCATTCATATTCACGGTGTGTCGAGTAGTCGGTGCCATTTCCTTCAAAATAGTTAAATGGAACAAGTTAATCATACAGAATATTAAGAGTAGTTAATAGTATTTCGTAGCATAATATGAACTCATTTATAAAAGCTTTTTCTTCATATTAGCGTTTTATAAGTTTAAATTCGGGTAGTACCTACCCGTTAAGTTCATACTTAGTAGCTAATATACAATTCAACTACTACAATTCTATATGAAAAACTGATTGTAATAATATTTCGCGTTCAAACTTTTATACAATATTTTACAAACTTACAATACCGCTTATTTTACATAAAGCATGAAATATAGCACACAATAACTTTGATACAAGATAGTTGTGAAGACAATTCTAGCTAGTACACAAGTCGTTCGGCAAAGGCAATAAAGACACGTAATTCATACGTCCAGAAACAAGTCATGCATTCTGGTTTTACTAGGACTACTTCCCATCCTTGGTCTTGTGCAACATAACCGTTATGGCCGTTGATAAGACAGCGTGTTGTAACGTCATCAAAGGGACGAGGGTTACGTAATGTCCAACAGTCCCGTAATAATCTAAAAACCTCATTTCTTACCCCAATTACCGACTCCGTCACTTGTGGAAACGTTTTGTTTAATAGTTGTAGCCCGATGTTCTTGTTCTCACTTTGGTGAGAAGCGAACATTACTAATCCGTAAGCATAACATGCTTCTTTATGTTGCATGTTAGCCGCTTTTTCTAAATCACGAAGTCCAATATTCGGATATATTGAGTCAAAATAATTTCTTAACCCGTTGCGTAAAATAGCATTTGGGTTCCCCGCAATATATGCGTCAAAGTAAACACATCGTAATTTATGGGTTTCCCAATGTGATATCCCCCATCTTTCAAACGAAAGTCTCTTATAAACCAAGACATTCTTGGAACGTTCTTCGAATGTCTTACAAACTGATCTTGCCTTAATTAGTTGTGCCGAAGAATTCTGGCCGACTCTAGACAAGATTTCATCAATCATGTCTCCGGGTAGGTCTCTTAAAATATTGGGTTGTCTATCCATTTTGTGTTTTTAAACTGTAAAATAGACAAGAGTTAGATTCATAAAAAAAAATACTTATTAATACAAGCAATTTTTACATATATCATAAAGCATAAGAACACTATATTCCATATATTACACCACACGAATACAACTATCTTATTCCGACTCGCTCGTTTCTTCTTCTTCGGTTTTGGTTCGTTTTGCCAAGTTTCTAGGGATATATGATGTTCCCCTAATACGAGCCGTCGTTGTCCACATTGGTTTAGAAAAACCTGGTGGTTTAGAGGTTCCCGGGTCATTGTTACAACTTAAGGACTTCGGGGGTTGACGATACATATAAAGTTCATCGGGGTTGGAATTAGATTTCTCTATTTTTATGCCCTTTCCCTTATTATTTTCTTTTGCCTTTTTAAATTCAGTTGGGGTAATTTCTATAACATCATCGGAATTTTCGTCGAAATCCGATTCATCGGAGAATTGGTAATCCTCCCAATATTTTGCTTCCTTGGCGGAAACACCATTGACCATAATTAACTTTGGTCGGTTGGTTGAGGATTTTCTTTTACTTAACCGTTTTATTATTTCCCCCACCGGTTCTATTTCTTCATCCGGTTCCGATTCTTCTTCCGGTTTCGATTCTTCTTCCGGTTCCGACTCTTCTTCCGGTTCCTCTTCGGGAACTTGTGAATCAGTCCACAAATCATTCCAATTTACATTTGACTCTTCATTATTATTAGGTGAGTCAATGGGACTTGTTCTAGAGGTAGACATCTATCACATAATATCAAACACGTTAAGAGATTAATATATCACATAATATTCATATGTTAAAAATATATAGTTTCCAACAAAAATGTTAAGCAATCATTTTTAAAGAAAACACGGTCGAAGTCCAGACTCACTAATGCATCCTAACAAACTCGATAAGACACACTAATGCAAATTTTCTGGTTCTCTAAGACCAACGCTCTGATACCAACTGAAATGTCCCGTTCTTATTGATTAAAAACGTTCCATATTAATTGATTTCGTTGCGAGGTTTTGACCTCTATATGAGACGTTTTTCAAAGACTGCATTCATTTTTAAACAAACCATAACCTTTATTTCATCAATAAAGGTTTAAAAAGCTTTACGTAGATTATCAAATAATGATAATCTAAAATATCCTGTTTACACACGACCATTACATAATGGTTTACAATACAAATATGTTACAACAAAATAAGTTTCTTGAATGCAGTTTTTACACAATATCATACAAGCATGGACTCCAAATCTTGTCCTTATTTAAGTATGCGACAGCGGAAGCTCTTAATAATCACCTGAGAAAAAACATGCTTAAAACGTCAACAAAAATGTTGGTGAGTTATAGGTTTAACCTATATATATCAAATCGTAACAATAGACCACAAGATTTCATATTTCAATACACATCCCATACATAGAGATAAAAATCATTCATATGGTGAACACCTGGTAACCGACAATAACAAGATGCATATATAAGAATATCCCCATCATTCCGGGACACCCTTCGGATATGATATAAATTTCGAAGTACTAAAGCATCCGGTACTTTGGATGGGGTTTGTTAGGCCCAATAGATCTATCTTTAGGATTCGCGTCAATTAGGGTGTCTGTTCCCTAATTCTTAGATTACCAGACTTAATAAAAAGGGGCATATTCGATTTCGATAATTCAACCATAGAATGTAGTTTCACGTACTTGTGTCTATTTTGTAAATCATTTATAAAACCTGCATGTATTCTCATCCCAAAAATATTAGATTTTAAAAGTGGGACTATAACTCACTTTCACAGATTTTTACTTCGTCGGGAAGTAAGACTTGGCCACTGGTTGATTCACGAACCTATAACAATATATACATATATATCAAAGTATGTTCAAAATATATTTACAACACTTTTAATATATTTTGATGTTTTAAGTTTATTAAGTCAGCTGTCCTCGTTAGTAACCTACAACTAGTTGTCCACAGTTAGATGTACAGAAATAAATCGATAAATATTATCTTGAATCAATCCACGACCCAGTGTATACGTATCTCAGTATTGATCACAACTCAAACTATATATATTTTGGAATCAACCTCAACCCTGTATAGCTAACTCCAACATTCACATATAGAGTGTCTATGGTTGTTCCGAAATATATATAGATGTGTCGACATGATAGGTCGAAACATTGTATACGTGTCTATGGTATCTCAAGATTACATAATATATAATACAAGTTGATTAAGTTATGGTTGGAATAGATTTGTTACCAATTTTCACGTAGCTAAAATGAGAAAAATTATCCAATCTTGTTTTACCCATAACTTCTTCATTTTAAATCCGTTTTGAGTGAATCAAATTGCTATGGTTTCATATTGAACTCTATTTTATGAATCTAAACAAAAAAGTATAGGTTTCTAGTCGAAAAAATAAGTTACAAGTCGTTTTTGTAAAGGTAGTCATTTCAGTCGAAAGAACGACGTCTAGATGACCATTTTAGAAAACATACTTCCACTTTGAGTTTAACCATAATTTTTGGATATAGTTTCATGTTCATAATAAAAATCATTTTCTCAGAATAACAACTTTTAAATCAAAGTTTATCATAGTTTTTAATTAACTAACCCAAAACAGCCCGCGGTGTTACTACGACGGCGTAAATCCGGTTTTACTGTATTTTTCGTGTTTCCAGGTTTTAAATCATTAAGTTAGCATATCATATAGATATAGAACATGTGTTTAGTTGATTTTAAAAGTCAAGTTAGAAGGATTAACTTTTGTTTGCGAACAAGTTTAGAATTAACTAAACTATGTTCTAGTGATTACAAGTTTAAACCTTCGAATAAGATAGCTTTATATGTATGAATCGAATGATGTTATGAACATCATTACTACCTTAAGTTCCTTGGATGAACCTACTGGAAAAGAGAAAAATGGATCTAGCTTCAATGGATCCTTGGATGGCTCAAAGTTCTTGAAGCAAAATCATGACACGAAAACAAGTTCAAGTAAGATCATCACTTGAAATAAGATTGTTATAGTTATAGAAATTGAACCAAAGTTTGAATATGATTATTACCTTGTATTAGAATGATAACCTACTGTAAGAAACAAAGATTTCTTGAGGTTGGATGATCACCTTACAAGATTGGAAGTGAGCTAGCAAACTTGAAAGTATTCTTGATTTTATGAAACTAGAACTTTTGGAATTTATGAAGAACACTTAGAACTTGAAGATAGAACTTGAGAGAGTTCAATTAGATGAAGAAAATTGAAGAATGAAAGTGTTTGTAGGTGTTTTTGGTCGTTGGTGTATGGATTAGATATAAAGGATATGTAATTTTGTTTTCATGTAAATAAGTCATGAATGATTACTCATATTTTTGTAATCTTATGAGATATTTCATGCTAGTTGCCAAATGATGGTTCCCACATGTGTTAGGTGACTCACATGGGCTGCTAAGAGCTGATCATTGGAGGGTATATACCAATAGTACATACATCTAAAAGCTGTGTATTGTACGAGTACGAATACGGGTGCATACGAGTAGAATTGTTGATGAAACTGAACGAGAATGTAATTGTAAGCATTTTTGTTAAGTAGAAGTATTTTGATAAGTGTATTGAAGTCTTTAAAAAGTGTATAAATACATATTAAAACACTACATGTATATACATTTTAACTGAGTCGTTAAGTCATCGTTAGTCGTTACATGTAAGTGTTGTTTTGAAACCTTTAGGTTAACGATCTTGTTAAATGTTGTTAACCCAATGTTTATAATATCAAAAGAGATTTTAAATTATTATATTATCATGATATTATGATGTACAAATATCTCTTAATATGATATATATACATTAAATGTCGTTACAACGATAAACGTTACATATATGTCTCGTTTCAAAATCATTAAGTTAGTAGTCTTGTTTTTACATATGTAGTTCATTGTTAATATAATTAATGATATGTTTACTTATCATAATATCATGTTAACTATATATATAACCATATATATGTCATCATATAGTTTTTTTACAAGTTTTAACGTTCGTGAATCACCGGTCAACTTGGGTGGTCAATTGTCTATATGAAACCTATTTCAATTAATCAAGTCTTAACAAGTTTGATTGCTTAACATGTTGGAAACATTTAATCATGTAAACATCAATCTCAATTAATGTATATAAACATGGAAAAGTTCGGGTCACTACATGTTAGGCCCAATAGATCTATCTTTAAGATTCGCGTCAATTAGGGTGTCTGTTCCCTAATTCTTAGATTACCAGACTTAATAAAAAGGAATTCAACCATATAATGTAGTTTCGATTACTTGTGTCTATTTCGTAAAACATTTATAAAAATTGCGCATGTATTCTCAGCCCAAAAATATAAAGGGTAAAAAGGCAAATGAAACTCACCATACTGTATTTCGTAGTAAAAATACATATAACGTCATTGAACAAGTGTAAGGTTCGCCTCGGATTCACGAACCTAAATTATTTATATATATTTATGTATTTGTCAATATTTGTCTAATAAATTAAGTCAAGTCATAGTGTACCACAATCCTAATGCTCGAGTCTAATATGCAAAGGTCGACAAAAATTAGTTTGACTCAAAATGATTTTCAAAATTTAAAAAAAAATGATTATCGTCGTTTTATATTTTTAAAAGATTTAATAGAGTAAATAATATAATTCATTTATTAGTAAATACAATTTTATGTTAAAGTATACTTTTATATATTTTAAGTAATAAAATTTATAAAGTACATTTAATATCATAAAAATATTGTGATAGATTCTATTGAGATAATTATATACTTTGTATTACATTTTTATTTGATAAACTAGCATTGATAATAATAATAAGTAACAGTCGTGTTATTTTGTAATAATAATAATTATTATTTTATTAATAAAAAATCAATATTTATATTTACTAAAAATGATATTATGGTAAAATGATAATTCTAATTATGATATCTTTAATATTTACGATACTCTTTAATATTAACTTTAAAGTAATAATTTTTATTTAAAATGATAATAATAATGATATTTTATAATAATACTGACGTTTCTATTAAAATGATAATTTTAGAATAAATGATAGTTTTTATACTAACGATACTTTTAATAATAATAATAGTGATAAGAGTAACAAGAACGATAATTTTTTTTTATCTAATTTAATATCTTATTATATTTTAATTTCATCATGATAGTCATACGAATTATTTCCTAGTCAAATTATTAATAGTTCTTAAATCATCTCTTATATCGCGTTCATTTCAATGATAATAATAGTAATTATAGTAATTAAAGGTTACTAATATTAGTTTTTAATTATAATAATAATAAAAATTATGATGATAATATTAATAACTATTTTAGATGATATAAATAATAATAACAATACTAATTATAATGTTAACCATAGTAAAAATAACAATCTTTAATGATAATACATTTTATTGATAATGATAATAATAATAATAATAATAATAATAATAATAATAATAATAATAATAATAATAATAATAATAATAATAATAATAATAATAATAATAATAATAATAATGATAATAATTATAATTATAATAATATTTAGATGAAAACTAGAACGACGGAAATAACGACGATAATGATAATCATTTTTACGAAATTTCAATTGGCTATAACTTCTAATCCGTCCATCGGATCCCCTTGGCATCTAAAGGTAAAGTTATTAATTTTTCACTAGCTTTCCAATGACATGCATATCTTATACCTTATTTCATCCCTAGTATAACAACCTTTAAGATTCAACATAATCTATCTAAGGGCAATATCAATTGTACAAGCATGCATAGTCCTATTTTCTCGAGCACTAGTCAGGGATACACTATTAATATGAAAAAATGTATTTTAAGAGTACTCACGTATCAATATTGAGATTCAATATTGCAGGAAAGATACACAAACGCAACGGAGATGACAAACACTAAATTGACCTCATGAACATACCCTCGAACATTACCCATCACCTCCATAGCTATAACCCATAATTTCCTTAGCTCTATCCCTCTTAAAAACTAGCTTTAAATATAAGTCGATCATGACCTCGTCGTAATATTTTATGTATAATACTAATACTACTGATATTAAAAATAAAAAGATTTATAATAATTTTTAATAAATATTACGGAGTACTTTTAATTTGAGAGAGATAGATCAATGAATGTGAATTGAATCCAAAATGCGTTCGATACTTATAAGACATTTATGGGACCCCTTACTCAGAAATTTTGGATTGATAATTGAAAAGGGAACCGCAATTTGCGGATTTATTCCACTTACATATCCAAACTTATATCTATATAAAGATTTTATAATATTTTAATTTATATGATTAATTAAATATTATATTTTATTTACGTACATGGTAAAAATATAATTTTTACAAAAATGACACGGACGTGGTCTCACGACTCATGTACCACTTTCGGTTTCTCAAGCGCACCTTCGTACGTTTAGAAAACTAGCCTTTTACGTTACGCTACGTGTACCTTTAGTAATAGTTTGATTTATTCATTAATAATTTACTTTATGAAAAATGTAACTTATAAAATTGAGCGTTGTGGTCATTTCCTTCTATAAATCAGGGACTCGTTGTTTATCAAAATATTTTATTTTAAATTAAACATTTTGTGACATGTACCTTTATTAATAACTAGACTTAAATTAATTAAAAACTAACCCACTCAAAGTGTAACTTAATCTTTTGAGTGTTTTGGTCATTTCCTTTTATAATTCATAATCTTGTTATTTATCAAAGCCTATTTATTATTATTAGTTTAAAATCAAAACGTTTTATGACTAATTTAAAATATAGATATATATTTAAAATTTATCTAATAACATACTAGTTAGCTTTTCAAAA
The DNA here is from genome assembly GCF_046630445.1 of Rutidosis leptorrhynchoides. Classification (NCBI taxonomy): domain Eukaryota; kingdom Viridiplantae; phylum Streptophyta; class Magnoliopsida; order Asterales; family Asteraceae; genus Rutidosis; species Rutidosis leptorrhynchoides. Next base: position 37,277 of record NC_092333.1, read on the forward strand.
CCAATTATATTTCAAAGTTTGTTTTATAATCGTTCAGAAAATATTATAACACGTTTTGTTTATTCTTTAAGGCTTTAAATAGATCCAATTTCTTCATGTACTAACGTTTTTAAATATCAACCGCATCACTAAGAGAGTGTTACTATCGTGTGCTTAAAGAATCTAGAAAACATATATTCTAAATACAAGTCGCAGGTTTTCAATATATATGACTAATAATCGAAATACCAACTTACGTTATTTAAATAAATATATTTTAATAACCAGTTCTATTATATCGAAAAACGTTTTCACACGTTTGAAAATAGATCAACCAATGTATTATGAAATTCAATTCTCCACTAACTTTTGTCTAATTCCTCAATGATAACACTTTTGTTCTTATATGTAATTCACTTTTCTAAATTTCCGAATACCGTTAAAAAGTAAGGGTTTCCTAATTCAAAGTGGACCTCATAATAGAGACTCAAACTCAAAATTTAATGTATCTAATAATTCAATCTTATGATATTATCTTTCAATCTTGTCAAAATTATATTAAACTTATATCAAAATAATACCCTCATGTAAAGTAATATCCATTCATTATTCCATTAATGTCTTCTAGTCGTAAATAGATCTCATAACTTATATTCATATTAACTAAACCGTTAAATGTCTTGATAATATTTTCCAATTTATCAATTACACATATGTATATATTCATACATATCTATTTACATATAATCGTTCGTGAATCGTCAGACATGGTCAAAGGGTAATTGATTACATGAATATAGTTTCAAACTTTTCGAGACTCAACATTACAGATTTTTTTTTTATCGTGTCGGATACATATAAAGATTAAAGTTTAAATTTGATCAGAAATTTCCGGGTCACTACAGTACCTACCCGTTAAAAGAAATTTCGTCCCGAAATTTGATAGAGGTCGTCATGGCTAACAGTAAGGATGTTATTATGACGAATATGAGCTGATACATAGAGTTTTATCATGATTAAGAAATACGGATAAAATAACTCGATTTCTCGAAGCGTATAAATGAAGCCATCGTGAAAGAGCGAAATGAGTAACTATTGTTTTAACTGATGACGTAGTTATGATTGTTTTCCGGAATTCTCGGGATTTAAAGAAAATCTTACGTAATAAGATTTGGTTCTTCGGTGATTTAGGAAATCGGGATTTTCTTTGATTAAATGCGATAATCTTTTTCGATTGCTCTGCCTGATATTTTGCTATAAATCCATCCCCTTCGTTTCCTTATCTTCCACAACTCACACTTTCTATTCCTTCTTCCTTGATTCATCTTTTAAAAAACTCATCAATATGCTTCATCCCATTTTGATTCTTGATATACTACTAACTTTTATATCTGTCATACTTCTTTTTCATCTACCACCGGAGGAGGTTACTTACTTCTACCATTACCTTGGGGTTATAGTGTTTTTCATTCTCCCGTGTCTTTATATCGCTATACGCATTGATATACACGGTTTGTAGTTCCTGGGTGATTGTTGGGTTTTATATCTTCCCTTATACTTCGATGTCCCTGCTTCTGTCTTCTATAATCATTATCACTCATAGTTAATATTCTCTCTTATTTGCTGCGGTTTATGCTCCTATTTCTATTTCGAAGTCTCATTCTTTCGTTTCCTCTTCCCGTCCTCGAGTCAAGCGAGTAATGGTCCAGAATTTGCAGATATGAATTTTGGAAAGAACATAGTTTATGTTCTAAGAAGGAAATTGTAATGGTGCGATTTTGACTTGTCAAATTACCAGATTATTCTGGAAAAGACCGAATCATCAAGAAATATATTTTCTTGATATGTTTAAGGATTAGATCGAATGTAAGAGTCGTGTAAATGGCACATGATGATGGTACTGTGAATCGTCACATTCCATTAGAAACTCAACATGAACTATTGTAATATAATGACGTTGATCAAGTGTCATTATATTATACTAACTCATGCATCAGTTCCCAACACTACTTCAAAAACATTCATATTTTAAACTCGAGGGTTTAGAAACTTAACATAGTTTCTTTTATGTTGCAATGCAGATATTGCGGAGAGATAAATGATTTCAGATGAGAATACTTATGAAAATATCTTCAGAAATATCAAGGATATTTATAATGAAAGATACGATGATATCTTAGAATATTCAAGATATGATGATGATAAAGAATATTTGCCTGTGAAGGTTTAGAATAAGAAGTATGGTGTTCGCTAACGATTTCAGCAGGCACTGAATCATTTGCATCCTTTGAAGGCAGGTTCAGTTCTTGTGATTTGTCCGCAGCCTCTTTCATACTTTGCTCAATCCGTTTTCTAGTTCCAAACCTTCTCTTTTTCTGAGCTTTTCCAACACGTTATTCTTTATTATCAAATTTCTGACTGTTTAGATTGTCTATAATTTCTGCTGATTCATCCAGCATTTCCAAATTTCGGAAAACTAGTTTGCAGTTTGGGATGTTTTTCAGAAACTTCACATTTGAAGTGTGTAAGTCTTGGAGATATATGTTATATACATGATTATTGAAGTAGAAATGCTGTGAGATTTCAAAATACTGATTGCTGATTTTCAGTAATTGGTATGGCAATTCTTGTTGCAAGATGCGGATGAGTAACAGGTGGGGTTTCAATGAATAAGTATAGTGACTTTTTAGAGAGGTTTAAGTCGAAGGTTAATGAAGTTGTTGCTAAGTTTACTGTTAATGTGGTGAGATATATAAGATTCCCTGGTAACAAAAGGGTAATCGTATATATCATGGTTATAATGAGGTTACTTCATATGAAAAAGTCGAAATTGCTTTGCTGGGGCTGTGACAAAATTTGCTACTTTGAAAAGGAATCGCAAGGTTGTTTTTGCTAATAAATGATAAAGAATTTGACGCGGTTACATGTTAAACTATGACTTTGGGTTCGAGAGTTTTTCAGGTACAAGACTTCGGTTAATGTGTGGTTGGATCATCATCCCGATTGTTCATTATTTGAAGTGTCTTTCAAAAAAAAAAAAATTCAAAGGTTTTAAGTGTAGATTGTCATTGTCAATATCCAAAGGATGAAATCGTCATGAATTTCGATTGATTCTCAAATCCTTCTAAATGTTACGAATAAGAGTGATTTCCTATCACAGTTTTGAAGTCAAAGTACAGCTTTGAAATAAGTAGGAATGTAAGAGCGATGATTTCGATTTTATCTCGAGTTGAATTCTGAAATTCCAAAATCAGAATATGTAATTAGATTTGAATGAATATGATTGTTTTGATTTCTATAGAAGAATGTATATTATTGTGAAAGTAGGGAGTATTGTTGATGATTGTTAAATCAGAATTGAAGAATATAATACATTAATTGTGAATATCTCGCGGGTATCACCTACACGTTAAAATATTTTACAATTAATATTTTGTACAAAAGAATTTTTAATCACAATCTTTATGAAAATATATGTACATCTATATTTTCTTCAGATGTAATCATGGATTTAATGAGTCAATATAATATTAGACTCATTTGATTTTCGGTTTGAACTAGAATAAGTAATCTCCCAAAACTATTAAGAATCACATATTCTTCACAGAACATTAATGAAGTTATGGATTAATACCTCATTATTTATTCTTATATATTTCCTTAGTGAATCATGCTGGTGCTCATAAAACTTTTGCTAACTTCGCAAGATACGAATGTTGTTTTCTAGTAAGTTTCGAATATTTCAAGAATGAAAGTGTAAAATCAAACATGTTATTGAATGATACACTTGATTTATTATGAAACGGAGTTCATTGAATTGAAACAGAGATTGTAGTTAACGATGGCTAAGTTGTTTACGAAGGATGTACATTATAGCATATTAATAATATGAATTTAACCGAGTAGTGTCTACCCTTTTTCAATTCATATTTAATAGCTCAGTACAAAAAGATTTATTATAATTCCAGAATTCATATATATAAAATATATAATAGTTCTTCAGAAGGAATGAGTTAATACTATATAACTCGTTGATACATCATACTCGTTGTTGATTCGTAATGATTTCCACTGTGATTCTTGAACTGACGGAATTTGTGATGTCATAAGTGTTGTTGATTCTGACGATGCTGACGTTACTGACTGTACTGGTGATGCTAACGGTACTGTTGCTGCTGATGATACTTCCGGTAACTGCTAGCGATGCTTGTATAACAAGTCTAGTTTGTAAATCGCGCACCATCCTTGTTAGGGTTTTTATTCTTCCTTGAATCATTTTGGTTCACTCATCTGATTTAGGGTTAGGGTGGAAATAGATAATCTCTAAGACTTTAGAGATTACATAATCGCCGTAGAATGTTCTTCCGATGAAGTTATGAATCAATACTTCATCGTTTGTTGTTGTTGGTACTCCTTGGTATCTATCGTGCGTGTGATGTTGATATCCGAGATACAGTTTATGATGGTGAGGCGTGTGATGCGGATGTGATTGTTGATGGTGGTAATGGTACTGTTGGTATTAATGATGATGATACCGTTGATGCCGGTGATGCTGCTGATATTTTAGGATATCGAGGTTTGCGATGTTGATGTTACTGGTGGTACTGATTATGCCGCTGGTGCTGCTGATGGTTTTTGTAATCCTTGCACCATAAGCTCTAAAGCCGTCACGCGAGCACGAAGTTCGTTAACTTCTGCTAGTATACCGGGATGATTGTCGGTTGGGACAAGCGGGTAAATAAAATTTAGAATTTGATGTAATATATAATCGTGACGAGATACTCTTGAAATGAGAGAGAAAATGGTTTCACGAATAGGTTCGCCGGTAAGTGCTTCAGGTTCATTGCCAATAGGGCAATTTGGTGGATGGAAAGGATCACCTTCTTCTTGTCTCCAATAATTGAGGAGGCTACGAACCCATCCCCATTTCATCCAGAATAGATGATGACTGATTGGTTGATCCATTCCGGTTACGCTGCTTTCGGAGCTTGATTGGAATTCCATATCGGCATAACTGTCGGAATCTGAGGAGTTCGAACTAGTTGAGGGATCCATCTCGTATGATCAGAGAAAGAATTTTGGTATGAAATAGATTGTAGAATTTAGATTTGGTATTCTTCAATTACATAATTTGCATATGTATATATAATACCAAAATCCCATAAATTACGGAGAATCTTTGAAAGATGTTAATCAAAGTTCACAGTAACAGATACGCTAAGATAAGAGTTCGTCTATACACTATTATGCAATAAATGCAGGAAAACGCGTCTAGACTTAAGAATAATAAGCAGGTAATTTCCTACGGATGATAAGTAGATGATTTCCGACTAAAAATGATAAGCAAAACTTTTGACATGCAGACACGGTCGAAGTCCAGACTCATTAATGCATCTTAACAACTATCAGTCAGACACACTAATGCAAGACCTGGTTCGCTAAGACCACCGCTCTGATACCAACTGAAAGGACCCGTTCATATACATTATAAACGATTCACAATAGTTGATTACATTGCGAGGTATTTGACCTCTATATGATACATTTTACAAACATTGCATTCGTTTTTAAAAGACAATCTTTCTTTACATCGAAAATTGACAGGCATGCATACCATTTCATAATATCCACTATCCAACTATAAATTGATTTAATAATAATCTTTGATGAACTCAATGACTCGAATGCAATGTTCTTCGAAATATGCTATGAAAGACTCCAAGTAATATCTTTAAAATGAGCAAATGCACAGCGGAAGATTTCTTTAACACCCGAGAATAAACATGCTTTAAAGTGTCAACCAAAAGGTTGATGAGTTCATTAGTTTATCATAATCATTTATTTTCATCATTTTAATAGACCACAAGAATTTCATTTCCAGTTCTCATAAATATACGTCCCATGCATAGAGACAAAAATAATCATTCATATGGTGAACACCTGGTAACCGACATTAACTAGATACATATAAGAATATCCCCTATCATTCCGGGATCCTCCTTCGGACATGATATAAATTTCGAAGTACTAAAGCATCCGGTACTTTGGATGGGGTTTGTTAGGCCCAATAGATCTATCTTTAGGATTCGCGTCAATTAGGGTGTCTGTTCCCTAATTCTTAGATTACCAGACTTAATAAAAAGGGGCATATTCGATATCGATAATTCAACCATATAATGTAGTTTCGATTACTTGTGTCTATTTCGTAAAACATTTATAAAAATTGCGCATGTATTCTCAGCCCAAAAATATAAAGGGTAAAAAGGCAAATGAAACTCACCATACTGTATTTCGTAGTAAAAATACATATAACGTCATTGAACAAGTGTAAGGTTCGCCTCGGATTCACGAACCTAAATTATTTATATATATTTATGTATTTGTCAATATTTGTCTAATAAATTAAGTCAAGTCATATTGTACCACAATCCTAATGCTCGAGTCTAATATGCAAAGGTCGACAAAAATTAGTTTGACTCAAAATGATTTTCAAAATTTAAAAAAAAATGATTATCGTCGTTTTATATTTTTAAAAGATTTAATAGAGTAAATAATATAATTCATTTATTAGTAAATACAATTTTATGTTAAAGTATACTTTTATATATTTTAAGTAATAAAATTTATAAAGTACATTTAATATCATAAAAATATTGTGATAGATTCTATTGAGATAATTATATACTTTGTATTACATTTTTATTTGATAAACTAGCATTGATAATAATAATAAGTAACAGTCGTGTTATTTTGTAATAATAATAATTATTATTTTATTAATAAAAAATCAATATTTATATTTACTAAAAATGATATTATGGTAAAATGATAATTCTAATTATGATATCTTTAATATTTACGATACTCTTTAATATTAACTTTAAAGTAATAATTTTTATTTAAAATGATAATAATAATGATATTTTATAATAATACTGACGTTTCTATTAAAATGATAATTTTTGAATAAATGATAGTTTTTATACTAACGATACTTTTAATAATAATAATAGTGATAAGAGTAACAAGAACGATAATTTTTTTATCTAATTTAATATCTTATTATATTTTAATTTCATCATGATAGTCATACGCATTATTTCCTAGTCAAATTATTAATAGTTCTTAAATCATCTCTTATATCGCGTTCATTTCAATGATAATAATAGTAATTATAGTAATTAAAGGTTACTAATATTAGTTTTTAATTATAATAATAATAAAAATTATGATGATAATATTAATAACTATTTTAGATGATATAAATAATAATAACAATACTAATTATAATGTTAACCATAGTAAAAATAACAATCTTTAATGATAATACATTTTATTGATAATAATAATAATAATAATAATAATAATAATAATAATAATAATAATAATAATAATAATAATAATAATAATAATAATAATGATAATAATTATAATTATAATAATATTTAGATGAAAACTAGAACGACGGAAATAACGACGATAATGATAATCATTTTTACGAAATTTCAATTGGCTATAACTTCTAATCCGTCCATCGGATCCCCTTGGCATCTAAAGGTAAAGTTATTAATTTTTCACTAGCTTTCCAATGACATGCATATCTTATACCTTATTTCATCCCTAGTATAACAACCTTTAAGATTCAACATAATCTATCTAAGGGCAATATCAATTGTACAAGCATGCATAGTCCTATTTTCTCGAGCACTAGTCAGGGATACACTATTAATATGAAAAAATGTATTTTAAGAGTACTCACGTATCAATATTGAGATTCAATATTGCAGGAAAGATACACAAACGCAACGGAGATGACAAACACTAAATTGACCTCATGAACATACCCTCGAACATTACCCATCACCTCCATAGCTATAACCCATAATTTCCTTAGCTCTATCCCTCTTAAAAACTAGCTTTAAATATAAGTCGATCATGACCTCGTCGTAATATTTTATGTATAATACTAATACTACTGATATTAAAAATAAAAAGATTTATAATAATTATTAATAAATATTACGGAGTACTTTTAATTTGAGAGAGATAGATCAATGAATGTGAATTGAATCCAAAATGCGTTCGATACTTATAAGACATTTATGGGACCCCTTACTCAGAAATTTTGGATTGATAATTGAAAAGGGAACCGCAATTTGCGGATTTATTCCACTTACATATCCAAACTTATATCTATATAAAGATTTTATAATATTTTAATTTATATGATTAATTAAATATTATATTTTATTTACGTACATGGTAAAAATATAATTTTTACAAAAATGACACGGACGTGGTCTCACGACTCATGTACCACTTTCGGTTTCTCAAGCGCACCTTCGTACGTTTAGAAAACTAGCCTTTTACGTTACGCTACGTGTACCTTTAGTAATAGTTTGATTTATTCATTAATAATTTACTTTATGAAAAATGTAACTTATAAAATTGAGCGTTGTGGTCATTTCCTTCTATAAATCAGGGACTCGTTGTTTATCAAAATATTTTATTTTAAATTAAACATTTTGTGACATGTACCTTTATTAATAACTAGACTTAAATTAATTAAAAACTAACCCACTCAAAGTGTAACTTAATCTTTTGAGTGTTTTGGTCATTTCCTTTTATAATTCATAATCTTGTTATTTATCAAAGCCTATTTATTATTATTAGTTTAAAATCAAAACGTTTTATGACTAATTTAAAATATAGATATATATTTAAAATTTATCTAATAACATACTAGTTAGCTTTTCAAAACCAATTATATTTCAAAGTTTGTTTTATAATCGTTCAGAAAATATTATAACACGTTTTGTTTATTCTTTAAGGCTTTAAATAGATCCAATTTCTTCATGTACTAACGTTTTTAAATATCAACCGCATCACTAAGAGAGTGTTACTATCGTGTGCTTAAAGAATCTAGAAAACATATATTCTAAATACAAGTCGCAGGTTTTCAATATATATGACTAATAATCGAAATACCAACTTACGTTATTTAAATAAATATATTTTAATAACCAGTTCTATTATATCGAAAAACGTTTTCACACGTTTGAAAATAGATCAACCAATGTATTATGAAATTCAATTCTCCACTAACTTTTGTCTAATTCCTCAATGATAACACTTTTGTTCTTATATGTAATTCACTTTTCTAAATTTCCGAATACCGTTAAAAAGTAAGGGTTTCCTAATTCAAAGTGGACCTCATAATAGAGACTCAAACTCAAAATTTAATGTATCTAATAATTCAATCTTATGATATTATCTTTCAATCTTGTCAAAATTATATTAAACTTATATCAAAATAATACCCTCATGTAAAGTAATATCCATTCATTATTCCATTAATGTCTTCTAGTCGTAAATAGATCTCATAACTTATATTCATATTAACTAAACCGTTAAATGTCTTGATAATATTTTCCAATTTATCAATTACACATATGTATATATTCATACATATCTATTTACATATAATTGTTCGTGAATCGTCAGACATGGTCAAAGGGTAATTGATTACATGAATATAGTTTCAAACTTTTCGAGACTCAACATTACAGATTTTTTTTTATCGTGTCGGATACATATAAAGATTAAAGTTTAAATTTGATCAGAAATTTCCGGGTCACTACACCCTAAACCCCTAACCTTAAACCCTAAACCCCTAAACCCTAAACCCCAAACCCTAAACCCTAAACCCTAAACCCTAAACCCCTAAACCCTAAACCCCAAACCCCAAACCCTAAAACCCTAAACCCTAAAACCCTAAAACCTAACCCCTAAACCCCTAAAACCCTAAACCCCAAACTCCAAACCCCAAACCCCAAACCCCAAACCCTAAACCCCAAACCCCAAACCCCAAACCCTAAACCCCAAACCCTAAACCCCAAACCCTAAACCCTAAACCCTAAACCCTAAACCCTAAACCCTAAACCCTAAACCCTAAACCCTAAAAACCTAAACCCTAAAACCCTAAACCCTAAACCCTAAACCCTAAAACCCTAAAACCCTAAACCCCTAAACCCTAAAACCCAAACCCCAAACCCCAAACCCAAACCCTAAACCCCTAAACCCCTAAACCCTAAACCCCTAAACCCCAAACCCCAAACCCCTAAACCCTAAAACCCTAAACCCTAAACCCTAACCCTAAACCCTAAACCCTAAACCCTAAACCCTAACCCCTAAACTCTAACCCCTAAACCCTAAACCCCCAAAACCCCAAAACCCCAAAACCCCCAAACCCTAAACCCTAAACCCTAAACCCTAAACCCTAAACCCCTAACCCCTAAACCTAAACCCTAAACCCTCAACCCTAAACCCCTAACCCCTAACCCTAAACCCTAAACCCTAAACCCTAAACCCTAAACCCTAAACCCTCAACCCTAAACCCAAAACCCTGAACCCAAAACCCTAAACCCTGAACCCTAAACCCTGAACCCTGAACCCTGAACCCTGAACCCTAAACCCTGAACCCTAAACCCTAAACCCTGAACTCTGAACCCTGAACCCTAAACCCTAAACCCTAAACCCTACACCCTAAACCCTACACCCTAAACCCTACACCCTAAACCCTAAAACCCTAAACCCCTAAACCTTAAACCCCAAAACCCCAAACCCCAAACCCCAAACCCTAAACCCCAAACCCCTAACCCCTAACCCCTAAACCCCTAAACCCCCAAACCCCAAACCCCAAACCCCAAACCCCAAACCCTAAACCCTAAACCCTAAACCCTAAACCCTAACCCATAACCCCTAACCCCTAAACCCTAACCCCTAACCCCTAACCCCTAAACCCTAACCCCTAACCCCTAAACCCTAACCCCTAACCCCTAACCCCTAAACCCTAACCCCTAACCCCAAACCCTAAACCCTAACCCCTAAACCCTAACCCCTAAACCCCTAAACCCAACCCCTAAACCCTAAACCCTAAACCCTAAACCCTAAACCCTAAACCCTAAACCCTAAACCCTAAGGAAAATCATTTGGTGAAAATTTTTCTCTCTCTTACTTTTTTCTCTCTCTTTGGCGATTTGGAGATTCTGGTCTTAATCCGTCTTCTACAGCTGAATTCCTGCAATTTTTGTGTTTTTTCTGTGTTATTCCTGTTGATTTCCTTCGATTAATGCTATGGAAACATCAGGAACTGACCCTCCTGACCCAATTGTTCCAGAAAATGAAGAAATTCCAGAAAGGCGAGTTACTCGTCGTGCACCTGCCAAACCAGTTCGACGGATTTTTGAAAGTAGTAACTCGAAAAAGAAGATGCAAAAGGTTACTGATGACCGGATTTATACTTCTGTAAGCTCAGATGGTGTTTACAATCCGTATAATCCTCGTAATCTCAAGAACTGCCCGATTAGGGTTCCTGATACATCTTCTGACAAGTTTGAAATTGGAGCTGATAATGTTAACGTTATGGTTTTAGAAGCTTCTAGTGATGATCCTAAGTGTATTTCATCCCCGATGGAGGGTCCTATTGCTGATTCTTCTCTAGTTGATTCTAGCAAGAATACTGTTCCATTAAAGGATGCTGTTCCAGATGAGCATTATGTTTCTGCTGATGAGAATTATGAAGATGCCATGGAAGGTGACCCTGAGGTAGCTGAAATGGTTGTGAAAGCTACTGGAGGTGATGCTGTGATGATTGATGGAGGTGCTAAGGGTTCTAGGTTGAAGAGGAAGAGGATGTTATTCTTGAAAGGCAAAAATAAAGTCTACAGAGCTGATAATGCAGGTAAAATTTACTTGTATAAAACTATCAATAGGCTTAATGAAGAGAAGACTCCTGAGTTGAATGAGCTAGTTAAAATGAAGGGTGTTAGAAAGCCTGTTACTCCTAAGACATTTGCAATTGTTAAGAAATTAATGAAGGTTAAGTGGATGCCAAAGCAAAAAGATCCAGTATTTTATAAGAGTGAAACTGAGGTTTTTCAGTCTAAATTGAACACTTTGGGTCTAGCTTATGAAAAGGGTGTTGAGAAGGTTATTTCTGGAATGGAGAATGAGGACCCTATTGCTAAGTTTTCTCTTAGTCAGGCTTCTAAACCTACTAGTGATATTGGTATTTTAGGGGTTCCTCCTGTTATTTTTCAATCTGGTAATGATGATGTAGCTATGGAAGAACAGGGTATTTCAGATGAAGGTGCTAAGTCTTTTGGTGATGCTTTGAAGGAGAATGCTGGTGTGGATGAGGATTTAGCTAAGTTGGAATTCATTCCTTCTTTTGTTATTTATTGTGGTGAAAAAGTGGTTCAACTTAAGAAGGAATATGTTGAAGTGGGTAAGGCTGCTTATTCATGTTCTTTGTATGGGTATTTTGTTGGTGCTAGATTAACTTTTGCTGCTGTAAACTGGCACTTAAGAAGAATGTGGAGGGCATATGGGATTAAAGACATTACTATGAATACTTCAGGCATTTTTATGTTTAAGTTTAATAGTGAAGATAGCATGATGAAAGTTCTTAATAGTGGTCCTTGGATGATTGAAAATGTGCCTTTATTTTTGAAGAAATGGGAAGCTAGGTTATGTTTTGATAAGGTTGAGCCCGCTACTATTCCTCTATGGATTGCACTTATTGATCTTCCTTTTGAACTTTGGAATGCTAAGTGCATTAGTCAAGTGGTTAGTCAAATGGGTAAACCTATAGCTATGGATAAAATTACTAAGGAAAGATGTTTAAAGGAAACTGGTCAGGCAGGATATGCAAGAGTCTTAGTTGAAGTAAATGCTGTAGATGAGTTACCAGATCATATTATGGTTGCTTATCCTAATGATAGCTATATGCCTGGTAGAATTGTGAAGATTAAAGTTGGATATCAGTGGAAGCCTGTTAGATGCTCTCACTGTAAGGTGTTTGGTCATGGTTTTTTGAAGTGTGATAAGAGGCTATTATCAGATGAAGAAAAGGAAGCAAAGAAGAAGAAAGAAGAGGAGGATTCAGTTAAAATTGCAAAGCAGAAGGAGAATGAGGATGAAGGTTGGCAGGTTATGGATAGGAGAAATAGAGCAATTAAAGATGTTAGTGGCAGTACTATTGTGAAACCTCCTCCTTTCACTAATAGGAACAATGCTAATGGTGGTAATAATAATGTTGTTAGGCCTGCTTTTGGGGGGCAAAGACAATTTACAAATGCTCCAAGTAATGCAAATAGAAATAATAACCCTAATCCTAATGTTTCTGGAAGGAAGTTGGATCCTGTTACTAACCCTAAGGGGCTAACTGGTCTTAAGTCATTTCCTATGAAAGGTCCGCAGAAGAATGTCATAGTTCCCAAGAATGCATCTATTTCAGGTAATAAGGTTGATATTGGCTCTAAAAATGCATCTACTTCTGGTAATAAGGTTGGTATGGGATCTAAAGGTACTGGTGATAAAGGTAAGGGTATTGATTCTGTGCAGACATCTAATGTTATGGGTAATGATGTTAATTCTGGTGTTAAAAAGACTGTCATGACCTCTAATGCATATTCTGTTTTGGAAAAAGTTTTAAATTCTGTTCCTATTGCAAAAGAGGATGACTTTGATGAACATTGGCAGTTATGGGACAGTAGAAAGGATGAACTTAAAAGATATTGTTTTAAAGATAAGCTTCCTGATGTGAAAACACTAATGCATTGGTCCATTGAAGATAGAAAATTCTTTAAGTTCCTGTGTGATAAAAAGGGTTTTAATATTGATATGGATGCTGGTATTGATGTTGTGGAAGTGCAATCTGAGGATGATGTTGAATCTGAGGAAGATGCTACAGCTTCCCTTTTGAAGAATAATGATACTAGTAATGATATGGATGTGTCTATTGCAGATGCTCCAAAAACTTCTACTTTTTCCAATGTTTAAAGTTGCATGTTGGAATATTAGGGGGCTTAATGAGCAACCTAAACAAGTAGCAGTTAGTAATCTAATTCATTCTAGTGGTTGTAGTGTTATTGGTGTTCTTGAAACTAGAACTCTTTCTAAAAATCTTAGTAGTGTTGCTAGTAATGTCTTTGGTAATTGGTTTTGGGCTTCTAATGCTTCTAGTTGCAGTGGTGGGACTAGAGTGTTGTTAGCTTGGGATCAGAATGATGTTGCTTGCTATATTTTGTTTCATAGTGATCAAGTAATTCATTGCCTTATTGTTCAGCATAATAGTGGGAAGAGATTTTTCTGTTCTTTTGTTTATGCCCACAATAACAATGAGTTGAGAAAGAAGCTTTGGGGTGATCTTGTTACTTTAAAAAGTGTTGTTACAGATAATCCATGGGTTATAGTAGGTGATTTTAATGTGAGTCATAACCCTGAAGATAATTCTAATGGATCTTCTGTGGTTACTTATCAAAAGCAGCAGTTTAGAGATTGTATGAATAATATTGAAGTTGATGATATTAATTCTACTGGTTTCCAGTATACTTGGATTCAAAAGAAGCATGCTTTAGGTCCTAATAAGGGTGTATTGAAGAAACTGGATAGGGTTTTTGGTAATGGCAGTTTTGTTGATAAATTCCCTAGGGCTTTTGTTGATTTTATGCCTTGTGGTCTTTCTGATCACAGCCCTGCTATGATTCATATTCCTAATATTATGAAAAGAAAACCTAGTCCTTTTAGGTTTTGTAATCATTTGGCAGATAAACCTGAATTTTTGCAGATGGTTGAAGAGGTATGGAAGATGCAGGTGCCTGGTTATAAAATGTTTTCTATTGTGACTAAGCTAAAGCATATGAAAAAGAAGATGAGGTTGTTGAGTAGAATGAAGGGTGATGTTCATAAGAATGTCATCTCTTTAAAGGCTGAGTTGGATGTTATTCAAGCTGCTGTTGTGCAAGATCCTGATAATGAAGAGTTGAGGGTTGAAGAGTGTGCTTATTTTAAGGCATATAAAGATGCTTTACTTGAGGAAGAGAAAGTTCTTATTAAGAAAAGTAAGGTGTTATGGCTCAAAGAAGGTGATGCTAATACTTCCTATTTCCATAAGGTGATTAAAGGAAGGGTGAATAGAGCTAGAGTTGAAGCTGTAGAAGATATGGAGGGTAACAGATTTGTGGGTAATGAGGTTCCTGGCCAGTTTGTGAAACATTTTGAGAATGTTCTAGGTAAAAGGGTGGATGTTGTGGAAATTTTGAGGCCTGATTCTCTATTCTTAAAGAAATTATCGCCTGCTGTTGCTAATTTTATGGTTAGAAGACTTGATATGGATGAACTTAAGAAAGCTTTATGGGATATTGATTATGGGAAATCTCCAGGACCAGATGGTTTTAATGCTAGATTTTTTAAAGCTTCTTGGAGTATTATTTGTGATGACTTGTTTCAAGCTGTTGATGATTTCTTCTGGAATGGTAAACTGCTCTCAGAGGTAAATGCTACTTGTATAGCTCTTGTGCCTAAGAGTGATTGTCCTAGATCTGTAAGTGATTATAGACCTATATCCTGTTGCAATGTCCTATATAAGCTCATTAGTAAGATTCTTGCTAATAGGATTAAGTCTAGTCTTGATGGTATTGTTGATGTGAACCAGTCTGCTTTTATTCCCAATAGACAAATTAGTGATAATATACTCTTGGCACAAGAATCGATGAAAGGGTATAACTGGCAAAGGGGAAGGGATAGATGTTCTTTTAAAATTGATATTCAGAAGGCTTATGATACTGTGGATTGGGGTTTTTTGAAAGATGTTTTGACCAATTTTGGATTTCATCCTAAAATGGTTGAATGGCTAATGGTTTGTGTTAGTACTCCTTCATTTATGATCTCTGTTAATGGTGATTTCCATGGATTTTTCAAGGGTCAAAGGGGTTTGAGGCAGGGTGATCCCTTATCTCCTTATTTGTTTACTTTGGTGATGGAAATGTTGACTTTATGTGTTAAGAGACAAATTAAGGAAGATGGTAACTTTAAATATCATCCTCAGTGTGCTAAATTGGAGTTAACTCACCTATGTTTTGCTGATGACCTCTTAATGTTTTATAAGAGTGATAAACATTCTATGGAATTATTAAAGATGGCTATTGATGAGTTTGGTAGTTATTCAGGGTTAAAGCCAAGTGTTTCTAAAAGCACAACCTTTTTTGGTAATATTTCTGAAGATGTTAAGAATGATATTATGGAAGTGATGCCTTTTGTGGTTGACAAGTTTCCTGTTAAGTATTTAGGTTTGCCTTTAATTGCTACAGGCCTTAAATATAAAGACTGTCATTCATTAATTGATTCTGTTAAGAAGAGGTTGCTTGATTGGAAATCTAAATCTTTATCATTTGCTGGAAGACTGCAGTTAATTAAGTCTGTTTTGTGTTCTTTGCAAGTGTATTGGATCTCTATGCTTGTTCTGCCAAAGTGTGTTGTTATTGATATTGAAAGATTGATGAGGAATTTCTTATGGGGTGGTAATGATGGTAAGAAGGGATTTCCAAAGGTGGCCTGGTCTGATGTATGTCATTCAAAAGACCAAGGTGGTTTGGGTATTAGAAATATTCATGATTGGAATAAGTCTTTGATTTCTAGATATGTTTGGAATATTTTGAATAGAAAAGAATCTCTTTGGTCAAAATGGATGCACTCTTATAAATTGGGTCAGAATAATTTATGGGATTTGAGGCCTGATGTTGATTCTTCTCATTGTTGGAGGAATATTTTGAGGTTGAGGCCTTTGTTTAGAAGGCATTTTGTTCATTGTTTAGGTGATGGATCTGATACTATTGTGTGGTTTGATAACTGGCATCCAGCTGGTCCATTATGTCAATATATAAGAAAGAGAGATATTTATGCTTCTAGGCTTAATCTCAAGTGCACTGTTAAAGATTTAATGTTTAATGGTGAGTGGATTTGGCCTGATGTCCTTATTGAATCTCATGGTGAGCTATTATTGTCTTTTAAACCTATCTTGAAGATGGGTAGCAAAGACAGTATTAAATGGCTTGATAATGGTGGTAATTTGGTGGATTTTAGTACTTCAAGGGCTTGAAATGATCTAAGGCATTTTAATGATATTGTCCCATGGCATAAAGTGGTGTGGTTTTCTCAAAATATACCTAGGCATGCTTTTATTACTTGGGTAGCTTTTAAAGGGAGACTTACAACACAAGACAAAATTGAAAAGTGGGACCTACATTCTGGTCAACTATGTTATCTTTGTGGTCAAACTCAAGAATCTCATGACCATTTATTTATTTCATGTCCTTACTCATCTGAGGTATGGAAGTATTTTAGGTCAAAAGCTGCTATGGATGATGTAATTGATCAAATTGTGGCAGATTCTATCTCTTGGCCTGATTTCATTCTTCAACTAAGTGCAAAATCTTGTTCTAAGTCTATATGGAGTGTGATCAGAAGACTTGTTGTTGCTAGTGTTATTTACCACTTATGGCAGGAAAGAAACTCTAGGTGTTTTAAGAACACTGAAAGTGGTCATAATGTGATATGCAAAAGAATTTATGATGTTGTCAGGCTGAGGCTTATTGGGCTCAAAATCAAAGCAAGTGTTCAATCTGTTAAAGCTTCTAGCATTTGGGGTTTCACTGTTTCCAGCCACTCAAACAGTGACTTTAATCATGATGCTAATCATGGAGGTACATCCTAACTATTCTTTTTTTAAAGATAGTAATTTCTCATTTATTGAGTTCAGGCATTTGGTTGTGGTGAATGTAGTGCTACTAAACAGCCATTTTTGTTATTGTACCTATTTGACTTTTCAAAGTCAAATTTTATATTTTGTGGATGCTACAGTGTGTATTTTGGTGTGCTTAATTGCCCAAAGGCACTGTAGCTGGAAGGTCACTCTTGGGTTAAAATGTCGAGTCTTGATTATTAGGTGGTGTTGTAGCTCCTATTCTCATGATTTTGACATCTTTGATTTTTTTGAGTTGACTGGGTTCTTTGTTTGCTCAGGAGGTAGTATGATGGATAGTTGGCTTGGCTCCAACTATCTAGGTACTAGGTTTTATTGCATTGTGTCTTTAGTGGCCATTGTGATGCCTAGTACTTTGTGTGGTATGGTGGTTTTCTCTTGGTGGTGATGTAATGTTGATGGTGGGATTTTTGGTTCATGGTTGTGGTCTGTTGATGATGGTCTGCTTTCTGGCTTATGGTGGTGGATTGATTTTCATTATTTCCATGGTTATATAATTGTTAAAAGATGCAAGTGTATAAAGAGATCATATAGTGTTACTTGTGGTTGTGGTGTGTTTTGACAGGTTACTCATGCTTGTCCCCATCTCAACTGCTTCGTGGAATTTTGTTGCTAGTGATCTTGATTTGGCCAAAGTTTTGAAGATTAGTTTTCAAGTTAAGAGATCCAAGTTTGCTGTCATTATTGTGTATGATTATGAAGTGAAGATTAGAGATTTTAAAGACCTCAAGATTGAAGATTTTCAAGTAAAGATTAGAGATTTTGAAGTTTTCAAGATTAAAGATTTTCAAGCTTTGAAGATTGTTAATGGCATGGATTTGAAGACCACAGGTATAATTTGTCATTTTTTATATGTCTTTGTTATCTTGCAGGTTGGTAATTGTGGTATTTTGAACTTTTATTGTCATTTACTTTGGTATTGGTGGATGTTTAGGTTAAAGTCTTTTTTGATTTTCCTAGGCATTGTATTGATGTATAGATTTACATTTTGAATTAGTGTAGGTTTATTGTTAAAGTGTTAGGGGGTGATCACTTCAAAACACCCCCCTCCATGTACTTATTTTATGATCTAATAAAATTTTGCCGGGGTACCGTCCCCTTTCCCTAAACCCCAAACCCTAAACCTCAAACCCCAAACCCCAAACTCCAAACCCTAAACCCTAAACCCTAAAGATGAACCAGTAAAACACTAATTTGCTACAGTATTTTCGAATTTCTACAGTACCCGAAAAGCTACAGTGTTTTCGAAAATCACTATTTACTACAGTAAAAAAAACTTTGCTACAGTAACTTTGCTACAGTGAAACACTATTTTAAAATGAAAATGTATATATGTATATATATATACTACGAGACGATGATTTATAGTAGCAAATAAACAAAACACTTAATTGATTGAAGCTACACTTCGAGTGACATAGTTTATCAATGATTAAGTTTAATTTTTGATAAAGGTATACGTCGCGTAACGAAAAGTACTAGTTTTCTAAGCGTACGAAAATGCATTCGAGAAACCGGAACCTGGACATAAGTCGAGTGACAACGTACGAGTCAACGGACCAAAAATTACAAGTCAACTATGCACGTGAATATAACATAATATATAATTAATTATATAAATTAAATATATTATATATATTATATATATTATATTTAAATATGTCGACAAACTAAAATACAAAAGCATTGTGAGCTGTAAAACCTACCCATGCGATCGCATGGGAAAAGGGCTTGGAAGCCATACGATCGCATGGCAGCCCTGTACAGGCCAACTCTATAAAAGCTCGATCATTTCTGCTTCTGATTTCATTTTATTACTCCGTAAGTATTTATTTATTTATTTATTTTATTATTATTATTATTATTATTATTATTATTAAGATTATTATTAATATTAATCTTATTATTATTAGTATTATTCTTATTATTAGTATTATACATAAAATACTACGACAAGGTTATGAGCGTGTGATGACCCGTCCTAATCTACCTGGACGAATACATCAACATCTGGTCCCATTGCGAGGTTTTGACCTCTATGTGATACGTTTTGAAACATTGCATTCGTTTGAGAAGGTATTTCATAATTGAATATATAAATTCCAGGTTTTTAACATCTGATGATTCCTACGTATAGACAATCACCATTTAAATGGTTTACAATAATACATCTGTTGACAATACAGTCAAAATAAGGTACATGGTAATGGTTTGGTGAATGCAAGTTTTTTGTATATAGCATGTATGATTCCAAGCACATATCTTGTATCACATATAAGCAAACAGCGGAAGACTTCTAGAAACCTGAGAATAAACATGCTTCAAGTGTCAACACAAAGGTTGGTGAGTTCATAGTTTTAATATTACACATAATCCGTATATCAATGTGGATTACAAAAGTTTAGTTGTTTCATTCAAAACGTTTATCAATATGTTTTAGCATTTCAAATCATCTGTATGTAAAGATTGATCACAAGATCTCAGTTGTTTTATTCAAAACGTTTATCAATAGGTTTTACATAAAAGGTGGACCACAAGATTTCAGTTGTTTCATCCGAAACGTTTATCAAAATATTCTACGAAATTGAGCACCCTGGTAACTAAACTTAACGTATATATAATTTGTACCCTTTGTATAATCATCTTAATAATACACGCAAACCAACGTGTATGCTTCTCAAATAGCATACGTCCGTTAAAAGGCTAGTGCTCTACCTCGGACGGGGATATCAAGCCCTATGGATCCATATACTACTACTCGCGCCCACCAGTTCTTATAACTGGCAGGAAAGCTAAGGGATTTTCGGTTCAAACTCAGTGTAGAATTTACTATGTACTTGTATCCATTGCGTTTAAAATAAAATGCATGTATTCTCAGCCCAGAAATATATATTGCAAAAGCAATTAAAAAGGGATCAATGAAACTCACGCATATAAATCTAGTATTTTTAGTATTTATAAACAGTCGCATGTATTCTCAGCCCAAAAATATATTGAGTAAAAGGGATCATATGAAACTCACTGTTTAATATTGATATACAATATTGCAGGAAAGCACGTAGACGCATCGGAGATGATAAACACGAGGTTTGATTCACAAAAATACCCCCGAACATTACCCATAATTTCCTTGGTAATAACCCATATTTTCCTTAGCTCTAGCTCGCTCGGAAATTCGTTTTGAAAATTACTTGGACAGCACTCCGTCGTAATATTTTATGTACATTATTATTTTTGTATCGCAAAAATAATAACACTAATAATAAAAATAATAAGATTAATAATAATCTTATTATTAATAATAATAATTTAAATAATTTAAATAATACGGAGTAAAATTAAATTAAATCAGAAGTAGAAATGGTCGAGCTTTTATAGTGTGGCCTGATTTCTCCTTCCATGCGATCGCATGGTTTCATGGGCATATGGCCATGCGATCGCATGGCCAACTGTCACCAGCCTGGTTCATTTGTTTTTATCTTTGTCGACATAATATAAATATTAATATATAATATATATAATTTATATAATTAATTATATATTATATTAAATTCACGTGCATAGTTGACTTGTAATTTTTGTTCCGATATGTCGTACGTCGTCACTCGACTTATGTCCCGGTTCCGGTTTCTCGAACGCATTTTCGTACGCTTAGAAAACTTGCATTTTACATTTCGTGACTCGTACCGTTGTCAAAATATAGTCTTAAATCATCCATAAACTATACCACTGTAGCAAAGTACTGTAGCAATTCACTGTAGCAAATAGTGATTTTCAAAAACACTGTAGCATTTTGGGTACTGTAGCAATTTGAAAATGTTACTATCGTTTACTAAATAACTTGAAATTATATATATGTATATATCTTTTTAATATACATAAATCAGTTTTTAAATACACACTGGAAGTTATTTATAAATAAATTTTAATAATAAATATTTCAACTTATCATATATATTCAAATAAATATTTAAACCAATAAGTTTAATGTACGGTATCAAATAATTAATACATTGTTACCTTTTCAACTTATAGTATATATGTATCTATTTACATATAATTGTTCGCGAATCGTCGAAAACAACCGAAGGGTATTTAAATATATAAAAGTAGTTCAAAAATTTTTAGATTCAGTTTTACAGACTTTGTTTATCGTGTCGGAAATGTTAATCATACAAATATTAAGTTTAAATTTGGTCGGAAATTTTCGGGTCATCACAGTACCTACCCGTTAAAGAAATTTTGTCCCGAAATTTGAGTGAGGTCGTCATGGCTAACAATAAAAATGTTTTCATGACGAATATTAGTTGATAAATAGAATTTTTTTTATCACTGTTGAATAATATGGATAAAACAATCCAATTACTCGAAGCGTATAAGAGAAGTTATCGTAATAGAGTGAAATGAAGAATAGAGATGCGTCTTATCTTTTGACGTAGTAACGATTGATTTCCGGAATTTAAGGAATAGAAAATCTTCATAATCTAAATAAGATTTGATTCTTCAGAATTTAAGGAAATTAGGATTTCCTTTGATTAAATGTGTAATCTGCCTCGATTGCTATGTCTGATATTTCGCTATAAATTGACCTCTTCCGTTTCATTTATTTTCACCATTCCTATAATCTTCTTTCTTCCCCAATTAATACATTTAAAAGATTGTGAAAATGCTCAATCCAGTTCTGGTTCTTGACCTAATATTGATGTTTGCCACAATCATCCTTCTTTTCCAGCTCCCACCAGAAGAATCTGTTTATTTCTATTATGCTCTAGGGATTGTTGTATTTATCATTCTCCCGTGTCTTTATATTGCTATACGCATTGATATACATGGTTTATAATATATGTGTTGTTGTCAGGCTTTATATTTTCCCTTATATTTAGGAGCTCCATGCTTTCATTTTTCCTTCCCGACTTCAAGTCAAGCGAATAATGGTCCAGAATTCGTAGCTATGGAGTTTTGGATGAACATAGTTAGTGTTCCGAGAAGGTAATTGTAATGGCATGATCTTGATTTGTCAAATTACCAGAATATCTGGAAAAGACCGAATCATCAAGAAAAGTATTTTCTTGATATATTTAGAGATTGAATAGAATGAAAGAGTTATGTAATATGGTTCATGATGAGGGTGTTATATGTGAACTTTTATCAAGTTCCATTAGAAACTCAGCATGACTTACTGTAGTATAATCACGTTGATCAAGTATCATTATATTATATTAACTCATGCTTCAGTTCCCAACACTACTTCAAAAACATCCATTTTTCAAAATTTTCAGAAATTAGAAACTAAAATAGTTTCTTTTATGATGTAACACAGATAGTGCGAAGAGATGAATGATTTTCGATAAGAATAGGTATGAAGATATCTCCAGAAATATCGAGGATATTTATAATAAAAGATATGATGATATCTTAGAATTTCTAATATCAGAGGATGATGAAGAATATTGTCCGCAAGGGTTTAGATTCGGAAGCAAGGTATTCGTAAATGGCTTCGGCAAATACTTAATCATTTAGATTCTTTGAAGGTAGGTTCAGTCTTTGTGATTTATCCACAGCCTCCTTCATACTTTGCTCAATTCGTTTTCCAGTTCCAAACCTTCTATTTTTTTCAGCTTTACCACCATTCTATTCTTTATCATCAAACTTTTGACTGTTAACATTCTCTTCAGTTTTCGCTGATTCATCAGATTTCTCAAACTCGAAAAACTGATTGGTAAGTTAGGGTGCTTTTCAGAAGTTCAGAATTAAGCTCATAAGTCCAGAAGATAGATGTTATATATATATATATATATATATATATATATATATATATATATATATATATATATATATATATATATATATATATATATATATATATAATTGTTGACGTAGAATCGCTACGAAAATCGAGACGTAATGATTGATGATTCCCGGTGTGTGGTATAACAATTATCGTTACAATGCAATAATGAGTACATGATCAGATTTCAAGGTATATATAGTGATTTCCGGAGAGATTCAAATTGCAGAGTGACGGAGTCGCTGGTACATTTACTGCTAATATGGTGGGATATAAAAGGTTCCCCGGTAACAACAATAGAAAGGGTAATCGTATATGTCAAGGTTTAATTAAGGCTTATCCAGATGAAGTTGACTTGCTGAAGTTGTGACAAAACTGGATACTTGAAAAGGAATTGTAAGGTTATTTTCAGTAATAATAATGCCGAAGGATTTATCACAGATACGTGTTAAAGTTTTACTTAGGTTTTGAGAGCTTTCCAGATGTATGATTATAAGTACAAATCTTTCTTCTTGTAGATATCGTGTAGTTGGTTTGTCTTCTCGTTTGTTCATTAGTTGAAGTGTTTTCAAGAATTTCGATGGGTTTGAACGTAAAATGTAATCATATGATGTTCTTGTACAGTCCTGAATTCAGAGCATGGTTTTCGAAGCATGGTTTTGAAAGATGTAGGAATATAAGAGTGATGTTTTTCGTTTAATCTTGACTTGGATTCTGATTTATCAAAATCAGAATATGAAATTGAATGAAAATGGTTATTCTGTGATGAACAGATACGTATATCTGTAGGTTTGAGCAGTATAGTTAATGATTGCTGAATCAGAATTGAAGAATGTATAGTGTAACATATTAATGTGGAATTTATATATTTCTAGGGTATTACCTACCCGTTAAAATATTCTCATCATTAACAGTTTGTACAAAAGGATTTTCAATTACAATCTTTATGAAAATATATGTATGTATATTTCCTTCAGATGTAATATAGATTTAATAAGTTATTAAACTCATTTGGTTTTCGGTTGGAACTAGAAACTAATAATCTCTTCTATATTAAAGATTACATAATCGTCGCAGGATATTTCTCCAATGAAGTTATGAATCAATACTTCATCGTTTATGGTTATTAGTATTCTTCGGTGCCTACGGTGCGTATGAGGTTGATACTCGTGGGACAGATTGTGAGGTTAAGGTTTGGGGTGCGGATGTTGTTATTGGTGGTCTTGGTACTGTTGTTGGTTGTGCTGCTGGTACTGGTGGTGCCGGTGATGCCTGTGATGCCTGCAAATTGTGCATCATATTCTCCAAAGCCACAACTCGAGCGCGAAGCTCGTTAACTTCTTCTATTATTCCGGGATGATCGGTGGTTCGGATGATCGGATAAATAAGATTTAGAATATGGGATAGTATATAATCGTGATGAGATACTCTGGAGATGAGAGAGAAAATGGTATTACGAACAGGTTCGCCGGTAAGTGCTTCAGGTTCTTCACCAAGAGGTGAATTTGGTTGGTGGAAAGGATCGCCTTCCTATTGTCTCCATTGATTAAGTTGATTACGAACCCATCCCCAATTCATCCAGAATTGGTGATGACTGATTGGTTGATTTATTCCGGTTACACTACTTTCGGAACTCAGGTGGAAATCCATATCGGAATCCGAAGAACTCGAATTACTTGCAGAATTCATCTTACACGGTTAGATAAAGAATTTTCAATGTGAAATGATTTTCGGATATAGGATGATATTCTAATTACATAGAATACCTATATATAGTACAAAGGTTCCGCAAATTACGGAGAAACTTTCGGAAACTGTCAAGTAAAGGTAACAGTAACAGATAAGCTAAGATATTCATTTTGTCTATACACTAGTCATGCAATTCATGCAATAAGGTGTGTCTAGACTACAATTGATAAGCAGGTAGTTTTCCACACAAGGAATGATAAGCAGGTAATTTTCCACACAAGGAATGATAAGCAGGTAATTTCTAACAAGAAATTATAAGCAACAACTTTTATCATGCAAACATGGTCGAAGTCCAGACTCACTAATGTATCCTAACAATAACCGGTTAGACACACTAATGCAAATTCTAGTTCGCTAAGACCAACGCTCTGATACCAACTGTGATGACCCGTCCTAATCCACCTGGACGAATACATCAACATCTGGTCCCATTGCGAGGTTTTGACCTCTATGTGATACGTTTTGTAACATTGCATTCGTTTGAGAAGGTATTTCATAAATGAATATATAAATTCCAGGTTTTTAACATCTGATAATTCCTACGTATATACAATCACCATTTAAATGGTTTACAATAATACATCTGTTGACAATACAGTCAAAATAAGGTACATGGTAATGGTTTGGTGAATGCAAGTTTCTTGTATATAGCATGTATGACTCCAAGCACATATCTTGTATCACGTATAAGCAAACAGCGGAAGACTTCTAGAAACATGAGAATAAACATGCTTCAAGTGTCAACACAAAGGTTAGTGAGTTCATAGTTTTAATATTACACATAATCCGTATATCAATGTGGATTACAAAAGTTCAGTTGTTTCATTCAAAACGTTTATCAATATGTTTTAACATTTCAAATCATCTGTATGTAAAGGTTGATCCCAAGATCTCAGTTATTTTATTCAAAACGCTTATCAATAGGTTTTACATAAAAGGTGGACCACAAGATTTAGTTGTTTCATCCGAAACGTTTATCAAAATATTCTACGAAATTGAGCACCCTGGTAACTAAACTTAACGTATATATAATTTGTACCCTTTGTATAATCATCTTAATAATACACGCAAACCAATGTGTACGCTTCTCAAATAGCATACGTCCGTTAAAAGGCTAGTGTTCTAGCTCGGATGGGGATATCAAGCCCTATGGATCCATATACTACTACTCGCGCCCACCAGTTCTTATAACTGGCAGTTAACAGTTACCAAAGCTAAGGGATTTTCGGTTCAAACTCAGTGTAGAATTTAGTATGTACTTGTATCCATTGCGTTTAAAATAAAATGCATGTATTCTCAGCCCAAAAATATATATTGCAAAATCAATTAAAAAGGGATCAATGAAACTCACGCATATAAATCTAGTATTTTCAGTATTTATTAACACTCGCATGTATTCTCAGCCCAAAAATATATTGAGTAAAAGGGATCATATGAAACTCACTGTTTAATATTGATATACAATATTGCAGGAAAGCACGTAGACGCATCGGAGATGATAAACATGAGGTTTGATTCACAAAAATACCCCCGAACATTACCCATAATTTCCTTGGTAATAACCTATATTTTCCTTAGCTCTAGCTCGCTCGGAAATTCGTTTTGAAAATTACTTGGACAGCACTCCGTCGTAATATTTTATGTACATTATTATTTTTGTATCGCAAAAATAATAACACTAATAATAAAAATAATAAGATTAATAATAATCTTATTAATAATAATAATAATAATAATAATAATAATAATTTAAATAATTTAAATAATACGGAGTAAAATTAAATTAAATCAGAAGTAGAAATGGTCGAGCTTTTATAGTGTGGCCTGATTTCTCCTTCCATGCGATCGCATGGTTTCATGGGCATATGGCCATGCGATCGCATGGCCAACTGTCACCAGCCTGGTTCATTTATTTTTATCTTTGTCGACATAATATAAATATTAATATATAATATATATAATTTATATAATTAATTATATATTATATTAAATTCACGTGCATAGTTGACTTGTAATTTTTGTTCCGATATGTCGTACATCGTCACTCGACTTATGTCCCGGTTCCGGTTTCTCGAACGCATTTTCGTACGCTTAGAAAACTTACATTTTACATTTCGTGGCTCGTACCTTTGTCAAAATATAGTCTTAAATTATCCATAAACTATACCACTGTAGCAAAGTTACTGTAGCAATTCACTGTAGCAAATAGTGATTTTCAAAAACACTGTAGCATTTTGGGTACTGTAGCAATTTGAAAATGTTACTATCGTTTACTAAATAACTTGAAATTATATATATGTATATATATTTTTAATATACATAAATCAGTTTTTAAATACACATTGGAAGTTATTTATAAATAAATTTTAATAATAAATATTTCAACTTATCATATATATTCAAATAAATATTTAAACCAATAAGTTTATGTACGGTATCAAATAATTAATACATTGTTACCTTTTCAAGTTATAGTATATATGTATCTATTTACATATAATTGTTCGCGAATCGTCAAAAACAACCGAAGGGTATTTAAATATATAAAAGTAGTTCAAAAATTTTGAGATTCAGTTTTACAGACTTTGCTTATCATATCGGAAATGTTAATCATACAAAGATTAAGTTTAAATTTGGTCAGAAATTTTCGGGTCATCACAGAGCGTGTCACTTTCAAAATGGGTTTTCAAGCAACATAGAGCTAAGAAAACTATGGGTTATAGCTATGGAGGTTATGGGTAATGTACGTGGGTATTATTGGCAAGTCAAACCTTGTGTTTATCATCTCTGTTGCGTCTACGTACTTCCCTGCAATATTGAATCACAATATTGATACGTGAGCATTCATATATTATCTTTTATATATTAATTGTGTATCCATGTCTAGTTGTAACGACCCGTCAAAATCGCTATTAACGCGGCACGTTAATCATTGATTTCACAGTGAGGTTTTGACCTCTATATGATACGTTTTGATAAAATATTGCATTCGTTAAAATAAGTGACTTTCTAAACATAGAAAATTATAAACATGTGGGCGAGTGCTTAGGTATAAGCAAAACCCCAAAGTACATAAGTCTTTAATTTACAGGTTGACATCACAGTCCAATTATTTATTACACAACGCAGTTTTATTTTGAATGCAATAAACTTTGTACAAAGCATGAGAGACTCCATGCAGGCAACAAGCACATCACAGCGGAAGCAGTCTAAGGACCTGAGAATAAAACATGCTAAAAAGTCAACACGAATGTTGGTGAGTTATAGGTTTAATTGCTCGAGTCATAAACATATATAAAGATAGACCACAAGATTTCATCAAAAGTTTTGTCAATAGATTCTACGTAACAGAGCACCCTGGTAACTAAACTTAACGATATAGTGATAATTACCCCATTCGTTTTAATACACGCAAACCAACATTTCTTAAACTTAAATAACATACGTCCGTTAAAAGGCTAGCGCTCTAGCTCGGACGGGGATGTCAAGCCCTATGGAACCATATACAATTATTCGCGCCCACCAGTCCATATCCTATGTACTGGAAGTTACTAGTTACCAAAGCTAAGGGATTTTCGGTTTAACTCAGTGTAGAATTTAGTATGTACTTGTGTCTTATTGCGTTTAAAATAAATTGCATGTATTCTCAGCCCAAAAATATTTAAAGTATTTAAAAAGGGAGACTATAAACTCACTGTTCAATATTGAGACTCAATATTGTAGGCAAATTGCGTAGACGTAATGATGGTAGACAACCGTATGATTGGTCTTGGATTCATAAACAATACTCCGAACAATACCCAATATTTCCTTAGCTTAAAACGGTTTGAAACCCGAATTAAAAACACCCGCGTATGTACCTTATTATTATTAAACTTAAATTATAAAATATAAATTATAATTATAATATTTGATCATATAAGAAAGAAAAGAAAAGTGTGCAATATTCCGTCGAGCAAACTGGCATTTTTATAGTACTTTTCAATTTCCTGTAGCTCATGCGATCGCATGAGTTTTCAGTGTTTTTGCCATGCGATCGCATGGCCGCCTTTTCCGTTTTTGTTTGCTAGTTCGTCGAAATTTAAAAAGTGTGTTACTGTAGCAAATAGTGTTTACTGTAGCAAATAGCGTTACTGTAGCAAATAGTGTTTTACTGTAGCGTTTCACTGTAGCAAAATATGGTTTTCACTGTATCATTATAGCAAAATACGGTTTCACTGTAGCAAATAGTGTTTTACTGTAGCACTATAGCAAAATAGTGTTTACTGTAGCAGTTTAATTTCTCTAACCAGTTTAATTTCTCGATTCTGACATATCTTATCTGCTGTAATTAATTTAACTTTTGCTAATTCGAGTAAAAATTTATTATCCAAAGGTGTCAATGGACAACTTATTTTAGCACAGAAATCCTTACTCATATAGCTTCTATCCGCACCCGAATCAAATAAAACATAAGTAGATGTATTGTCAATAAGAAACGTACCCGTAACAAGCTCCGGGTCTTCCTGCGCTTCAACAGCATTAATGTTGAAGACTCTTCCTCGGCCTTGGCCATTATTATCCCCCTGATTTGGACATGCATTTTTGTAATGGCCCTTCTTCCCGCATCCGAAACAGGTAATGTAGGCATAACTTGTTCCGGCATTATTTGTTACCTTAGTGATAAGGCTAAAAAGGAACATATATTTCATAGCAATATCCCTCCTAAATAATAAGTTTTCATATGTAATTGTATTATATTTTCATTGTAATTGTTTAAATAAATAAGTGCGAAGACAAAAGGCGAAAACGAAGATTTGAAGACACAAACGTCCAAAAAGCTCAAATGTACAAGATACAATTCAAAAGGTTCAATTTATTGATGAAAAACGTCTAAAAATGACAAGAGTACAATTTACAAAACGCAAAGTACAAGATATTAAATTGTACGCAAGGACGTTCGGAAATCCGGAACCGGGACATGAGTCAACTATCAACGCCCGACGCAACGGACCAAAAATTGCAAGTCAACTATGCACAAGAATATAATATAATATATAAATAATTATATTAATTATTTATATTTTATATTTATATATTTATTATGTCGACAAGCTAGGAGCCAAAAGTTTGTGAGCTGGATTTTCAAACTCCACGACTCGCGGAGTTTGAAGGCCAAAAACTCCACGACTCGCGAAGCTGCCAAATTCCAAAATGCCTATAAAAGGTCACGAATTCTGCGAGTAAAAATATAAAAAATATAAATAATAATAATAATACTAAATAATAAATAAATATATATATATATATATATATATATATATATATATATATATATATATATATATATATATATATATATATATATATATATATAGTATAGGGTAGTTTTATATTAGATTAGTTCGCGTTATGTAATGGTTATTTTACGGGTTTTGAAGTCGAAATTCTGTCCGTGTACCAGTACGCGATAAATAATCAATGTAAGCTATGTTCTCCTTTTTAAATTAATGTCTCGTACTTAAGTTATTATTATGCTTATTTAAGACGAAGTAATCATGATGTTGGGCTAAAATACTAAAATTGGGTAATTGGGCTTTGTACCATAATTGGGGTTTAGACAAAAGAACGACACTTGTGAAAATTAGACTATGGGCTATTAATGGGCTTTATATTTGTTTAACTAAATGATAGTTTGTTAATTTTAATATAAAGATTTACAATTGGACGTCCCTACAAATAACCATATACACTCGACCGGACACGATGGGCGGGGTATTTATATGTACGAATAATCGTTCATTTAACTGGACACGGGAATGGATTAATAGTCACTAGAATTATTAATACAGGGGTGAAATTATGTACAAGGATGTAGTGACCCGAACTTTTCCATGTTTATATATATTAATTGAGATTTATATTTACATGATTAAATGTTTCCAACATGTTAAGCAATCAAACTTGTTAAGACTTGATTAATTGAAATATGTTTCATATAGACAATTGACCACCCAAGTTGGCCGGCGATTCACGAACGTTAAAACTTGTAAAAACGACATGACGATATATATATGGATATACATATGGTTAACATGAGATTATGATAAGTAAGTATCTCCATAAGTATATTAACAATGAGTTATATACATATAAACAAGACTACTAACTTAAGGATTTCGAAACGAGACATATATGTAACGATTATCGTTGTAACGACAGTTAAATGTATATATATCATATTAAGATATATTAATATATCATAATATCATGATAATATAATAATTTAACATCTCATTAGATATAATAAACAATGGGTTAACAACATTAATTGAGATCGTTAACTTAAAGGTTTCAAAACAACACTTACATGTAACGACTAACGATGACTTAACGACTCAGTTAAAATGTATATACATGTAGTGTATTTAGATGTATTAAAATACTTTTGGAAGACTTCAAGACATATATCAAAACATTCATACTTAACGAAAATGGTTACAGTTACTTTCCCATTCTTTTCTTTCATCAAGAATTCTAGTCGTATTTTTACCCGTATTATACACAGCTTCAAAACGTACTTACTATGGGTATATACCAATAGGAACTAGCATGGGATTCCACTCTTGATTATGTCATGTATGACTAATCAATTTTAACTTCTACCATGAGCTAGTCAACTAACTAGAACTCCTTTTAACCCCACTCACCACTCACCAATTACCACTCATCATTCACTCCATTTCACTTCCAATTCTCTTTCTAATTCTCTCTCAACACACCCACACTATTATGAACGTATTTTTCCAGTAGTTAATCATCATCTTCATCAAAAATCACTTCAAGAATCAAGCTATAATCATCATAGGAAGAACACTTCAAGAACACTTCAAAAATCCCTTCAAGTTTACTAATTTACTTCCAAGCTTTCTAATCCATTCCAAGTAATCATCTAAGATCAAGAAACCTTTGTTATATATAGTAGTTTATCTTTCTTATTCAAGGTAATATTTATATTCAAACTTTGATTCAATTTCTATAACTATAAACTATCTTAATTCGAGTAAAAATCTTACTTGAACTTGTTTTTGTGTCATGATCCTACTTCAAGAACTTTCAAGCCATCCAAGATCCTTTGAAGCTAGATCATTTCTTATCACTTCCAGTAGGTTTACCTACTAAACTTGAGGTAGTAATGATGTTCATAACATCATTTGATTCATATATATAAAACTATCTTATTCGAAGGTTTAAACTCGTAATCACTAGAACATAGTTTAGTTAATTCTAAACTTGTTCGCAAACAAAAGTTAATCCTTCTAACTTGACTTTTAAAATTAACTAAACACATGTTCTATATCTATATGATATGCTAACTTAATGATTTAAAACCTGGAAACACGAAAAACACCGTAAAACCGGATTTACGTCGTCGTAGCAACACCGCGGGCTGTTTTGGGTTAGTTAATTAAAAACTATGATAAACTTTGATTTAAAAGTTGTTATTCTGAGAAAATGATTTTTATTATGAACATGAAACTATATCCAAAAATTATGGTTAAACTCAAAGTGGAAGTATGTTTTCTAAAATGGTCATCTAGACGTCGTTCTTTCGACTGAAATGACTACCTTTACAAAAACGACTTGTAACTTATTTTTCCGACTATAAACCTATACTTTTTCTGTTTAGATTCATAAAATAGAGTTCAATATGAAACCATAGCAATTTGATTCACTCAAAACGGATTTAAAATGAAGAAGTTATGGGTAAAACAAGATTGGATAATTTTTCTCATTTTAGCTACGTGAAAATTGGTAACAAATCTATTCCAACCATAACTTAATCAACTTGTATTGTATATTATGTAATCTTGAGATACCATAGACACGTATACAATGTTTCGACCTATCATGTCGACACATCTATATATATTTCGGAACAACCATAGACACTCTATATGTGAATGTTGGAGTTAGCTATACAGGGTTGAGGTTGATT
This sequence comes from Rutidosis leptorrhynchoides, assembly GCF_046630445.1. Taxonomy (NCBI): domain Eukaryota; kingdom Viridiplantae; phylum Streptophyta; class Magnoliopsida; order Asterales; family Asteraceae; genus Rutidosis; species Rutidosis leptorrhynchoides. Next base: position 70,376 of record NC_092333.1, read on the forward strand.
CCAAAATATATATAGTTTGAGTTGTGATCAATACTGAGATACGTATACACTGGGTCGTGGATTGATTCAAGATAATATTTATCGATTTATTTCTGTACATCTAACTGTGGACAACTAGTTGTAGGTTACTAACGAGGACAGATGACTTAATAAACTTAAAACATCAAAATATATTAAAAGTGTTATAAATGTATTTTGAACATACTTTGATATATATGTATATATTGTTATAGGTTCGTGAATCAACCAGTGGCCAAGTCTTACTTCCCGACGAAGTAAAAATCTGTGAAAGTGAGTTATAGTCCCACTTTTAAAATCTAATATTTTGGGATGAGAATACATGCAGGTTTTATAAATGATTTACAAAATAGACACAAGTACGTGAAACTACATTCTATGGTTGAATTATCGAAATCGAATATGCCCCTTTTTATTAAGTCTGGTAATCTAAGAATTAGGGAACAGACACCCTAATTGATGCGAACCCTAAAGATAGATCTATTGGGCCTAACAAACCCCATCCAAAGTACCGGATGCTTTAGTACTTCGAAATTTATATCATATCCGAAGGGTGTCCCGGAATGATGGGGATATTCTTATATATGCATCTTGTTAATGTCGGTTACCAGGTGTTCACCATATGAATGATTTTTATCTCTATGTATGGGATGTGTATTGAAATATGAAATCTTGTGGTCTATTGTTACGATTTGATATATATAGGTTAAACCTATAACTCACCAACATTTTTGTTGACGTTTAAAGCATGTTTATTCTCAGGTGAATATTAAGAGCTTCCGCTGTTGCATACTAAAATAAGGACAAGATTTGGAGTCCATGTTTGTATCATATTGTGTAAAAACTGCATTCAAGAAACTGATTTCGATGTAACATATTTGTATTGTAAACCATTATGTAATGGTCGTGTGTAAACAGGATATTTTAGATTATCATTATTTGATAATCTACGTAAAGCTTTTTAAACCTTTATTTATGAAATAAAGGTTATGGTTTGTTTTAAAAATGAATGCAGTCTTTGAAAAACGTCTCATATAGAGGTCAAAACCTCGCAACGAAATCAATTAATATGGAACGTTTTTAATCAATAAGAACGGGACATTTCAGTTGGTATCCTAGCGTTGGTCTTAGAGAACCAGAAAATTTGCATTAGTGTGTCTTATCGAGTTTGTTAGGATGCATTAGTGAGTCTGGACTTCGACCGTGTTTTCTTTAAAAATGATTGCTTAACATTTTTGTTGGAAACTATATATTTTTAACATATGAATATTATGTGATATATTAATCTCTTAACGTGTTTGATATTATGTGATAGATGTCTACCTCTAGAACAAGTCCCATTGACTCACCTAACAATAATGAAGAGTCAAATGTAAATTGGAATGATTCGTGGACTGATTCACAAGTTCCCGAAGAGGAACCGGAAGAAGAGTCGGAACCGGAAGAAGAATCAGAACCGGAAGAAGAATCGGAACCGGAAGAAGAAATAGAACTGGTGGGGGAAATAATAAAACGGTTAAGTAAAAGAGAATCTTCAACCAACCGACCAAGGTTAATTATGGTCAATGGTGTTTCCACCAAGGAAGCAAAATATTGGGAGGATTACCAATTCTCCGATGAATCGGATTCTGACGAAAATTCCGATGATGTTATAGAAATTACCCCAACTGAATTTAAAAATGCAAAAGAAAATAATAAGGGAAAGGGCATAAAAATAGAGAAATCTAATTCCAACCCCGATGAACTTTATATGTATCGTCAACCCCCGAAGTCCTTAAGTTGTAACAATGACATGGGAACCTCTAAACCACCAGGTTTTTCTAAACCAATGTGGACAACGACGGCTCGTATTAGGAGAACATCATATATCCCTAGAAACTTGGCAAAATGAACCAAAACCGAAGAAGAAGAAACAAGCGAGTCGGAATAAGATAGTTGTATTCGTGTGGTGTAATATATGTAATATAGTGTGCTTATGCTTTATGATATATGTAAAAATTGCTTGTATTAATAAGTATTTTTTTTATGAATCTAACTCTTGTCTATTTTACAGTATAAAAACACAAAATGGATAGACAACCCAATATTTTAAGAGACCTACCCGGAGACATGATTGATGAAATCTTGTCTAGAGTCGGTCAGAATTCTTCGGCACAACTATTTAAGGCGAGATCAGTTTGTAAGACATTCGAAGAACGTTCCAAGAATGCCTTGGTTTATAAAAGGCTTTCGTTCGAAAGATGGGGGATATCACATTGGGAAATCCATAAGTTACGATGTGTTTACTTTGACGCATATATTGCGGGGAACCCAAATGCTATTTTACGCAATGGGTTAAGAAATTATTTTGACTCAATATATCCGAATATTGGACTTCGTGATTTAGAAAAAGCGGCTAACATGCAACATAAAGAAGCATGTTATGCTTACGGATTAGTAATGTTCGCTTCTCACCAAAGTGAGAACAAGAACATCGGCCTACAACTATTAAACAAAACGTTCCCACAAGTGATGGAGTCGGTAATTGGGGTAAGAAATGAGGTTTTTAGATTGTTACGGGACTGTTGGACATTACGTAACCCTCGTCCCTTTGACGACGTTACAACACGCTGTCTTATCAACGGCCATAACGGTTATGTTCCACAAGACCAAGGATGGGAAGTAGTCCTAGTAAAACCAGAATGCATGACTTGTTTCTGGACGTATGAATTACGTATCTTTATTGCCTTTGCTGAACGACTTGTGTATTAGCTAGAATTATCTTCACAACTATCTTGTATCAAAGTTATTGTGTGCTATATTTCAATCTTTATGTAAAATAAGCGGTATTGTAAGTTTGTAAAATATTGTATAAAAGTTTGAACGCGAAATATTATTATAATCAGTTTTTCATATAGAATTGTAGTAGTTGAATTGTATAATAGCTACTAAGTATGAACTTAACGGGTAGGTGCTACCCGAATTTAAATTTATAAAACGCTAATATGAAGAAAAAGCTTTTATAAATGAGTTCATATTATGCTACGAAATACTATTAACTACTCTTAATATTCTGTATGATTAACTTGTTTCATTTGACTATTTTGAAGGAAATGACACCGACTACTCGACACACTATAAATATGAATGAAGAGGAATTCCGTACTTTTCTAGCTTTAAACATAGCCGCAGTACAGGCTGCGCTACATACCAACAATAACCTTGGATCTAGCAGTACAGGAAATCGTGTAGGATGCACCTACAAAGAATTCACTGCCTGCAAACCTTTGGAATTTGATGGAACCGAAGGACCGATCGGATTGAAACGGTGGACCGAGAAGGTCGAATCGGTGTTTGCCATAAGTAAGTGTACTGAAGAGGAAAAAGTGAAGTACGCTACGCATACCTTCACAGGTTCTGCGTTAACATGGTGGAATACCTATCTAGAGCAAGTGGGACAAGACGATGCGTACGCACTACCGTGGTCAACATTCAAGCACTTGATGAACGAGAAGTACCGTCCCAGAACCGAGGTCAATAAGCTCAAGACAGAACTTAGAGGGTTACGAACCCAAGGATTTGATATTACCACGTACGAAAGACGATTCACAGAATTGTACCTATTGTGTCCGGGAGCATTCGAAGATGAGGAAGAGAAGATCGACGCGTTTGTGAAAGGATTACCGGAAAGAATCCAAGAAGATATAAGTTCACATGAGCCCGCCTCCATACAACAGGCATGTAGAATGGCTCACAAACTAGTGAACCAGATTGAAGAAAGAATTAAAGAACAGACTGCTGAAGAGGCCAATGTGAAGCAAGTCAAAAGAAAGTGGGAGGAAAACGGTGATAAGAATCACCAATACAACAACAACAGCAATTACAACAATAATCGCAACAATTATCCCAACAATCGCAACATCAATCGCAACTACAACAAACGGCCCAACAACAACAACAACAACAACAACAACAGCAACTACAACAATCATCCCAACAACAATAATAACCGCAACAACAACAACAATCAGAAGCCGCTATGCCAAAGGTGTGAAAAGTATCACTCGGGGTTCTGCACCAAATTTTGCAATAAGTGTAAAAGAAATGGTCATAGTGCGGCGAAGTGTGAGGTCTACGGACCAGGGGTTAATAGAACGAAAGGAACAAATGGTGTCGGAATGAGTAATGGTGGAGCAAGTAGTGTCGGAGCAAGTTATGCCAATGTAGTTTGTTATAAATGTGGAAAACCGGGCCACATTATTAGAAATTGCCCGAACCAGGAGAACACGAATGGACAAGGCCGCGGAAGAGTTTTCAATATTAATGCGGCAGAGGCACAGGAAGACCCGGAGCTTGTTACGGGTACGTTTCTTATTGATAATAAATCTGCTTACGTTTTATTTGATTCGGGTGCGGATAGAAGCTATATGAGTAGAGATTTTTGTGCTAAATTAAGTTGTCCATTGACGCCTTTGGATAGTAAATTTTTACTCGAATTAGCAAATGGTAAATTAATTTCAGCAGATAATATATGTCGGAATCGAGAAATTAAACTGGTTAGCGAAACATTTAAGATTGATTTGATACCAGTAGAGTTAGGGAGTTTTGATGTGATAATCGGTATGGACTGGTTGAAAGAAGTGAAAGCAGAGATCTTTTGTTACAAAAATGCAATTCGCATTATACGAGAAAAAGGAAAACCCTTAATGGTGTACGGAGAAAAGGGAAACACGAAGCTACATCTTATTAGTAATTTAAAGGCACAAAAACTAATAAGAAAAGGTTGCTATGCTGTTCTAGCACACGTCGAGAAAGTACAAACTGAAGAAAAGAGCATCAATGATGTTCCCGTCGCAAAAGAATTTCCCGATGTATTTCCGAAAGAATTACCGGGATTACCCCCACATCGATCCGTTGAATTTCAAATAGATCTTGTACCAGGAGCTGCACCAATAGCTCGTGCTCCTTACAGACTCGCACCCAGCGAGATGAAAGAACTGCAAAGCCAATTACAAGAACTTTTAGAGCATGTTTTCATTCGACCAAGCACATCACCGTGGGGAGCTCCTGTTTTGTTTGACAAGAAGAAAGATGGTACATTCAGGTTGTGTATCGACTACCGAGAGTTGAAAAAACTTACCATCAAGAACCGCTACCCACTACCGAGAATCGACGACTTATTTGATCAACTACAAGGCTCGTCTGTTTATTCAAAGATTGACTTACGTTCCGGGTATCATCAAATGCGGGTGAAAGAAGATGATATTCCAAAGACTGCTTTCAGAACACGTTACGGTCATTACGAGTTTATGGTCATGCCATTTGGTTTAACTAATGCACCAGCTGTGTTCATGGACCTTATGAACCGAGTGTGTGGACCATACCTTGACAAGTTTGTCATTGTTTTCATTGATGACATACTTATTTACTCAAAGAATGACCAAGAACACGGTGAACATTTGAGAAAGGTGTTAGAAGTATTGAGGAAGGAAGAATTGTACGCTAAGTTTTCAAAGTGTGCATTTTGGTTGGAAGAAGTTCAATTCCTCGGTCACATAGTGAACAAAGAAGGTATTAAGGTGGATCCGGCAAAGATAGAAACTGTTGAAAAATGGGAAACCCCGAAAACTCCGAAACACATACGCCAGTTTTTAGGACTAGCTGGTTACTACAGAAGGTTCATCCAAGACTTTTCCAGAATAGCAAAACCCTTGACTGCATTAACGCATAAAGGGAAGAAATTTGAATGGAATGATGAACAAGTGAAAGCGTTTCAGTTATTGAAGAAAAAGCTAACTATGGCACCTATATTGTCATTGCCTGAAGGTAATGATGATTTTGTGATTTATTGTGACGCATCAAAGCAAGGTCTCGGTTGTGTATTAATGCAACGAACGAAGGTGATTGCTTATGCGTCTAGACAATTGAAGATTCATGAACAAAATTATACGACGCATGATTTGGAATTAGGCGCAGTTGTTTTTGTATTAAAGACTTGGAGGCACTACTTATATGGGGTCAAAAGTATTATATATACCGACCACAAAAGTCTTCAACACATATTTAATCAGAAACATCTAAATATGAGGCAGCGTAGGTGGATTGAATTATTGAATGATTACGACTTTGAGATTCGTTACCACCCGGGGAAGACAAATGTGGTAGCCGATGCCTTGAGCAGGAAGGACAGAGAACCCATTCGAGTAAAATCTATGAATATAATGATTCATAATAACCTTACTACTCAAATAAAGGAGGCGCAACAAGGAGTTTTAAAAGAGGGAAATTTAAAGGATGAAATACCCAAAGGATCGGAGAAGCATCTTAACATTCAGGAAGACGGAACCCGGTATAGGGCTGAAAGGATTTGGGTACCAAAATTTGGAGATATGAGAGAAATGGTACTTAGAGAAGCTCATAAAACCAGATACTCAATACATCCTGGAACGGGGAAGATGTACAAGGATCTCAAGAAACATTTTTGGTGGCCGGGTATGAAAGCCGATGTTGCTAAATACGTAGGAGAATGTTTGACGTGTTCTAAGGTCAAAGCTGAGCATCAGAAACCATCAGGTCTACTTCAACAACCCGAAATCCCGGAATGGAAATGGGAAAACATTACCATGGATTTCATCACTAAATTGCCAAGGACTGCAAGTGGTTTTGATACTATTTGGGTAATAGTTGATCGTCTCACCAAATCAGCACACTTCCTGCCAATAAGAGAAGATGACAAGATGGAGAAGTTAGCACGACTGTATTTGAAGGAAGTCGTCTCCAGACATGGAATACCAATCTCTATTATCTCTGATAGGGATGGCAGATTTATTTCAAGATTCTGGCAGACATTACAGCAAGCATTAGGAACTCGTCTAGACATGAGTACTGCCTATCATCCACAAACTGATGGGCAGAGCGAAAGGACGATACAAATGCTTGAAGACATGCTACGAGCATGTGTTATTGATTTCGGAAACAGTTGGGATCGACATCTACCATTAGCAGAATTTTCCTACAACAACAGCTACCATTCAAGCATTGAGATGGCGCCGTTTGAAGCACTTTATGGTAGAAAGTGTAGGTCTCCGATTTGTTGGAGTGAAGTGGGGGATAGACAGATTACGGGTCCGGAGATTATACAAGAAACTACCGAGAAGATCATCCAAATTCAACAACGGTTGAAAACCGCCCAAAGTCGACAAAAGAGCTACGCTGACATTAAAAGAAAAGATATAGAATTTGAAATTGGAGAGATGGTCATGCTTAAAGTTGCACCTTGGAAAGGCGTTGTTCGATTTGGTAAACGAGGGAAATTAAATCCAAGGTATATTGGACCATTCAAGAGTATTGATCGTGTCGGACCAGTAGCTTACCGACTTGAATTACCTCAACAACTCGCGGCTGTACATAACACTTTCCACGTCTCGAATTTGAAGAAATGTTTTGCTAAAGAAGATCTCACTATTCCGTTAGATGAAATCCAAATCAACGAAAAACTTCAATTCATCGAAGAACCCGTCGAAATAATGGATCGTGAGGTTAAAAGACTTAAGCAAAACAAGATACCAATTGTTAAGGTTCGATGGAATGCTCGTAGAGGACCCGAGTTCACCTGGGAGCGTGAAGATCAGATGAAGAAGAAATACCCGCATCTATTTCCAGAAGATTCGTCAACACCTTCAACAGCTTAAAATTTCGGGACGAAATTTATTTAACGGGTAGGTACTGTAGTGACCCGAACTTTTCCATGTTTATATATATTAATTGAGATTTATATTTACATGATTAAATGTTTCCAACATGTTAAGCAATCAAACTTGTTAAGACTTGATTAATTGAAATATGTTTCATATAGACAATTGACCACCCAAGTTGGCCGGCGATTCACGAACGTTAAAACTTGTAAAAATGACATGACGATATATATATGGATATACATATGGTTAACATGAGATTATGATAAGTAAGTATCTCCATAAGTATATTAAGAATGAGTTATATACATATAAACAAGACTACTAACTTAAGGATTTCGAAACGAGACATATATGTAACGATTATCGTTGTAACGACAGTTAAATGTATATATATCATATTAAGATATATTAATATATCATAATATCATGATAATATAATAATTTAACATCTCATTAGATATAATAAACAATGGCTTAACAACATTAATTGAGATCGTTAACTTAAAGGTTTCAAAACAACACTTACATGTAACGACTAACGATGACTTAACGACTCAGTTAAAATGTATATACATGTAGTCTATTTAGATGTATTAAAATAATTTTGGAAGACTTCAAGACATATATCAAAACATTCATACTTAACGAAAATGGTTACAGTTACTTTCTCATTCTTTTCTTTCATCAAGAATTCTAGTCGTATTTTTACCCGTATTATACACAGCTTCAAAACGTACTTACTATGGGTATATACCAATAGGAACTAGCATGGGATTCCACTCTTGATTATGTCATGTATGACTAATCAATTTTAACTTCTACCATGAGCTAGTCAACTAACTAGAACTCCTTTTAACCCCACTCACCACTCACCAATTACCACTCATCATTCACTCCATTTCACTTCCAATTCTCTTTCTAATTCTCTCTCAACACAACCACACTATTAGGAACGTATTTTTCCAGTAGTTAATCATCATCTTCATCAAAAATCACTTCCAGAATCAAGCTATAATCATCATAGGAAGAACACTTCAAGAACACTTCAAAAATCCCTTCAAGTTTACTAATTTACTTCCAAGCTTTCTAATCCATTCCAAGTAATCATCTAAGATCAAGAAACCTTTGTTATATACAGTAGGTTATCTTTATTATTCAAGGTAATATTCATATTCAAACTTTGATTCAATTTCTATAACTATAAACTATCTTAATTCGAGTAAAAATCTTACTTGAACTTGTTTTTGTGTCATGATCCTACTTCAAGAACTTTCAAGCCATCCAAGATCCTTTGAAGCTAGATCATTTCTTATCACTTCCAGTAGGTTTACCTACTAAACTTGAGGTAGTAATGATGTTCATAACATCATTTGATTCATATATATAAAACTATCTTATTCGAAGGTTTAAACTCGTAATCACTAGAACATAGTTTAGTTAATTCTAAACTTGTTCGCAAACAAAAGTTAATCCTTCTAACTTGACTTTTAAAATTAACTAAACACATGTTCTATATCTATATGATATGCTAACTTAATGATTTAAAACCTGGAAACACGAAAAACACCGTAAAACCGGATTTACGCCGTCGTAGCAACACCGCGGGCTGTTTTGGGTTAGTTAATTAAAAACTATGATAAACTTTGATTTAAAAGTTGTTATTCTGAGAAAATGATTTTTATTATGAACATGAAACTATATCCAAAAATTATGGTTAAACTCAAAGTGGAAGTATGTTTTCTAAAATGGTCATCTAGACGTCGTTCTTTCGACTGAAATGACTACCTTTACAAAAACGACTTGTAACTTATTTTTCCGACTATAAACCTATACTTTTTCTGTATATATATTCATAAAATAGAGTTCAATATGAAACCATAGCAATTTGATTCACTCAAAACGGATTTAAAATGAAGAAGTTATGGGTAAAACAAGATTGGATAATTTTTCTCATTTTAGCTACGTGAAAATTGGTAACAAATCTATTCCAACCATAACTTAATCAACTTGTATTGTATATTATGTAATCTTGAGATACCATAGACACGTATACAATGTTTCGACCTATCATGTCGACACATCTATATATATTTTGGAACAACCATAGACACTCTATATGTGAATGTTGGAGTTAGCTATACAGGGTTGAGGTTGATTCCAAAATATATATAGTTTGAGTTGTGATCAATACTGAGATACATATAAACTGGGTCGTGGATTGATTCAAGATAATATTTATCGATTTATTTCTGTACATCTAACTGTGGACAACTAGTTGTAGGTTACTAACGAGGACAGCTGACTTAATAAACTTAAAACATCAAAATATATTAAAAGTGTTATAAATGTATTTTGAACATACTTTGATATATATGTATATATTGTTATAGGTTCGTGAATCAACCAGTGGCCAAGTCTTACTTCCCGACGAAGTAAAAATCTGTGAAAGTGAGTTATAGTCCCACTTTTAAAATCTAATATTTTGGGATGAGAATACATGCAGGTTTTATAAATGATTTACAAAATAGACACAAGTACGTGAAACTACATTCTATGGTTGAATTATCGAAATCGAATATGCCCCTTTTTATTAAGTCTGGTAATCTAAGAATTAGGGAACAGACACCCTAATTGACGCGAATCCTAAAGATAGATCTATTGGGCCTAACAAACCCCATCCAAAGTACCGGATGCTTTAGTACTTCGAAATTTATATCATATCCGAAGGGTGTCCCGGAATGATGGGGATATTCTTATATATGCATCTTGTTAATGTCGGTTACCAGGTGTTCACCATATGAATGATTTTTATCTCTATGTATGGGATGTGTATTGAAATATGAAATCTTGTGGTCTATTGTTACGATTTGATATATATAGGTTAAACCTATAACTCACCAACATTTTTGTTGACGTTTAAAGCATGTTTATTCTCAGGTGAATATTAAGAGCTTCCGCTGTTGCATACTAAAATAAGGACAAGATTTGGAGTCCATGTTTGTATCATATTGTGTAAAAACTGCATTCAAGAAACTGATTTCGATGTAACATATTTGTATTGTAAACCATTATGTAATGGTCGTGTGTAAACAGGATATTTTAGATTATCATTATTTGATAATCTACGTAAAGCTTTTTAAACCTTTATTTATGAAATAAAGGTTATGGTTTGTTTTAAAAATGAATGCAGTCTTTGAAAAACGTCTCATATAGAGGTCAAAACCTCGCAACGAAATCAATTAATATGGAACATTTTTAATCAATAAGAACGGGACATTTCAAAGGACACTTGGCATAATTGATAACAAAGTATTAAAACCTTGGGTTACACGCAGTTGATATCCTGGTGTAATTATTAAACAAAGTATTAAAACCTTGTTACAGTTTAAGTCCCCAATTAGTTGGAATATTTGACTTCGGGTATAAGGATAATTTGACGAGGACACTCGCACTTTATATTTATGACTGATGGACTGTTATGAACAAAAACCAGACGGGCATATTAAATAATGCAGGACAAAAGGACAATTAACCCATGGGCATAAAACCAAAATCAACACGTCAAACATCATGGTTACGGAAGCTTAAATAAGCATAATATATTTTATTTCATATTTCCTCGTATTTTTATTTATTGTCATTTTAATTATTGTTATTTATTTTATATTGTTAGTTAAATATCGTCATTTACTTTACGCTTCGCTTAAAATATAAAATCGACAAACCGGTCATTAAACGATAAACCCCCTTTTATATATTATTATATATAATTATATATATTTTGTACAAATATAGTTGTTTAAAAATATAGTGTGCAATAAGCCCGCTCCCTGTAGAACGAACCGGACTTACTAAAAACTATACTACTCTACGATTAGGTACACTGCCTATAGTGCTGTAGCAAGGTTTAGGTATATCCCATTTGTAAATAAATAATTAAAACTTGTGTAATCTGTAACGTATTTCGTAGTAAAATATAGTACTATTTCATATACCCCCACGCTACGACATCAAGTTTTTGGCGCCGCTGCCGGGGACTCGGCGAAACGCTATATTTTTAATTTATTTTTGTATAAATATATTTATATATATTTTTAGAAAAACAATATAAAATTAAAAAAAAAAAACCGAAAATGCAAACTCCGCGACTTGCGAAATTTTAGGGCACGTGGCACCGCGACTCGCGGAGCCGCCCTAACAGACGCACCAAGAACCCTAATTTGGCATTTATTACGAGTATAATTTAATTATTATTATTAAAACTTAATTAGGTTTATATTTAATATTAATATTTAGTTTTAGTTTTTAAATTAATTTGTATTTTAAATATTAATTAGTATTATTAAATATATATTTAAATTAATACTTTTATAAAATATAATATAAAAATAATATTTTTATAAAATTTGTATTTTTATCATTTTAATTATAATTTGTATTTTTATCGTTTATTCGTTCATATCTAGTTTTAAGCTTAGTATTTTGCCGTAGCTTATTTTTATTTCTAGATTTTTAGGCTTTACCGTAAAATCCCTTAAGTGCTTATTCCTTAGACTAAGATTTAGGTGCTTTAGAATTTTGCGACGCCATTTTTTCGCGCTATCTTTCTTATTTTTATTTTTTGACGTTTTTCGACGCGCATTCTTTTTCTTTCTTATTTCTCGACGCTTTAGTTTTTAGGACTTAGAAATTTTCTCTATTTCTTATCTAATATCTCAAACGGAAAGAAAAATTATTTAAGTGGTTAAATTAATGGACGTTGACAATTTTCTGCTTCGTAGTAATAGTTGGATTTGTTAGTGGCTGAGTTGTGAGCTTCCGATTTAAAGGGTTCTGGCTCCCTGCTGCATCTTTTGGCTATTCGAAATGTGGGCAAAAGCAGAAAAGTCTATTAATTGGATAACTTATATAAGTTTTTCTATTTTTATAACTAATAGGATAATTAGTAAATGCACCACATTGTAGCTAATATTTGGCCATCGCAATAAAATGGAAAATTTTGAAAACAAGGCTATGGAAACTCTTTTTGATATCCAAAATCAATTAAATCAATACTCTCAAACGGGTGTTGATGACAATTCATTCGGTCAATCTTGGATCACGAATGACGAAACAATAAGTGGTTGTGAAATCTGTGGAGATTATCACTCAACATGGAAATGTTATTATTACGTTCTTATGGAAAATTACGCACCCATGGAACCTGAATGGAATGATTATGAAGAATACAATTCAAATTGGGATTATTCCCAAGAATATTTCCAAACTCAACAACCAGTAGACGAGGAAAATTACGTGTCTGAAAATTTATTAGACAATATGAAAATCAAACTCGAAGAACTCAATGCTCAAAATGAACAAATGAGAGAGTTTGTAAACCGGCAAGCTGAAACTCTATCAGACTACACACCTGTTGATCTGAGGAGTATTGTGCAAGAAAATCTCATATCATCGAATTTTGACGAATTCGAGAGCTCCGAAATCACCAACTATCCCGATGATACTTTTTATTCAGTTTTACCAATTTCACAACATATCGACACATTAGCCTCTATGGATGAAGAAGAAGTAAGGGTGACAAATTGGTACTCTTGGGAAAATGATAACGTTGAAAATTTTACCCCCGAGACCAAAGTGGTGGGACCGATAAGTACCGTTAATGAAGAAGAATCTACTCCAATCCCGAAATTCACCATTCCACAACCTTCCAACCCAATATTCTCAATAGATGAGTCATCTACCAAAGATGAACTACGAGCCGTAATAGATAATGACACCTCAGATTTCACCCAATCGGGTAATAGAGGTGAAAACTTTGATCACGAGAATAAAAGGAAGGAAATATTAGGAATTGTCCACCCTATAGAAATAAGTATGTCGGTATATATCGATCCATTTGACCAAGAACCAGAAAAGAGACATATCCATTTACTAAAAGCTACACTTAAAAAAGAATTAGGTAGTGACGATCGGGTGGGTCTAAACTTTAAACCCATTGATATATTTTATACCACCCGAGATGTAAATAACTGGCTCACTATTTTAATTTGTGGAACTTATTCTACCGACTTCACATGTCGTCAGCTAAGTGTGGGGAAGTCTAACCCCACTTAACGTTAAATTAGGGGTTCGGGTTAGTGCATAACTCATTAATAAACATGCATAATAAGTTAGGGTAAAAGACGCATTTTCAAAGATTAGCAAACAGTCCAGAAAAGCAACCGTTTTTGAAGAAAAACATGGGTGATAAAACAATAAAAGGAATGAACGATGAGGCGCGCCATCTATCATTCGACGAGCTTTGTAATTACAAACTGGGTATTTTTAATTACTTTTCTACACTAATCGCCCTCATGAATTTATAATTATAGTCTGATTTCATGCAAATGAGGGCAGTGCATGATCTCAAGTGTGGGGAAGGGTTATAAATTCTCTCGGGTTTACACTTGGTTTATTTGCCAAATTTTGTGAAAATTTGAAAAATTTTCAACTAAATGAAGTCAAAATCATGTTTATACATATTTATGAACGATGAAAACTAGTTGTTAATACCGATCGTTACCTCGAAAAGGACATAAATTGAGAAACAACCAAAAACGTTTGAATTCATTTAAAATGGAATAAAGGAGAATAAAAAGGTAAAGAAAGAAACTAAGTGTGGGGAGAATATACCAAGTTAATTATAAACTATCTATCACATGTTTGTGCAAAGTTATTGCAGGTGTTTTTGTTTTGGACTAAATTAACTGTTTTACCCGATGAAAGAAAAGAAAAGATGGATCTACACGATGAATCAATTCCATCATTAAGAGGAAGTAAAGTCTTCCGAAAAAGACACGCGCTTCTTGGTTTAGGTCAAGAAGTTGTCGTCCAGACCAGCTGTAGGTTGACGAAAAATCTAGAAAAGTCATCTCTAAAATCAGCAGGAAATCCACGGACCTCAGCATCAAACAGGGTCGCCAAGTGGTCAGATTTATCCTAACCATGAGAAGGATTTATCTCGTATAATGGGGGGCACCGTGCAAATTAGCTTCAAAAGACTAATGAATCAGATCCCCAGAAAGGATAATCTCCTTAAAAGATCAAAAATCAGCTTTTAAGACTGATATTACTCAATCCTTGAGATTGACCTTAAAGATTGAGAATTCAAACTCATGGAATTCAATGATATCTAAACTCGAGCTTGAACGAGAAAATATTTTGATCAAAATTAAAACCGATTTGTTTTCTGAAAACCCATTTTCAATGCGTTCATTACCATTGAACGTAAAATCCTAGGAATTCACCTGGAATTCATTAGGTCACCTGAACCAAATCAGGTGTCAACCGTAAGAACGGTGGTTGCATAGCATGTGTGATGATCCGGAAATTTCCGAACAAATTTAAACTTTAATCTTTATATATATCCGACACGATAAGCAAAAATCTGTAACGTTAAGTCTCGAAAGCTTTGAAACTATATTCATGTAATCAATTACCCTTTGACCATGCCTAACGATTCACGAACAATTATGTGTAAATAAATATATATACATATACATGTGTGATTATTAAATTGAGATATATTAATAAAACATTGAACGGATTAGTTAATATGAATATAAGCCATGAGATCTATTTTATGAACTTGGAAATGTTATCAAGGTATTGAATGAATAATATGTTACATAAACATATTTGTTCGGTGTAAGTTTATCGACGAGATTAAAAGATAATATCAAATGATTGAATTATCGGATACATTGAACTATGATCATGAGTCTCTGTTATGAGGTCCACTTTGAATTAGAAAACCCTTACTTTTAACGGTATTCGGAATATTTGGAAAAGTGATTATATGTAAGAACAAAAGTGTTATTATTGAGGATTAGACAAGGGTTAGTGGAGAATGGAATTTCATAATATTTTATAGATCTATTTTTAAACGTGCAAAACCGTTTTCGATATAATAGAACTTGTTATTAAAAAGTCTTTGTTTAAATAAACGTAAATGTTGGTTACAACATGTTTAGGTATATTAGATATATTAGTTAAATAAAGGATGGTAACATTTGGTTATTTGATTCGATAAATATTAAGATATAGTAATTAGAAAGTTAAGGAAATGACCAAAATACTCAAAAGATTAAGTAACACTTTGAGTGGGTTAGTTTTTAATTTATTTAGGTCTAGTTATTAACAAAGGTACATGTCACAAAACGATTAATTTAAAAATAAAATATTTTGACAAACAACGAGACTTTGATTTATAGAAGGAAATGACCACAACGCTCAACTTTATAAGTTATATTTTTATAAAGGTAAATTACTAAGGAGGAAGTCTAATTTTTGTAAAAGGTACACGTCACGTAATGTAAAAGGCTAGTTTTCTAAACGTACGAAAGTGCGCCCGAAAAACCGAAAGTGGTACATGAGTCGTGAGACCACGACCGTGTCATTTTTGTAAAAATTATATTTTTACGATGAACGTAAATATAATATAATATTTAATTAATTCTAAAGATTTAATATATTATTTATTAATTAATATTATTTTTTTGAAATCAAATGTGAATGAAGAATGAGTGTCGGCAGAGAAAGTTTAGCAATGTGAGCTGGCAAGGGGGGAGGTTGGTGGCTCAAACCTTTAAAACTCGACGAAATTCAGTTTAGAGTGCACATTTCTTCTTCTTCTTCTATTATTTTTTGCTCCGTATTATTTATTTAATTTATTATTACTATTAATATTAGTATTAAAAATTATTACTAGTATTAGTATTAAGAGTATTGGAATTATTAGTATTATTTATACATAAAATATTACGACGAGGTCATGAGCGGGTCATTTCAAGACAAGTTTTATGAGTAGGATAGGGCTAAGGAAATTATGAGTTATCGCTATGGAGGTGATGGGTATGGTTCATGGGTATGCCCGTGAGGTCAATTTAGTGTTTATCATATCCGTTGCGTTTGCGTATCTTTCCTGCAATATTGAATCTCAATATTGATACGTGAGTACTCATAATTTAATTTTTACATACTAATAGTGTATCCCTGACTAGTGCTCGAGAAAATAGAATTATGCATGCTTGTACATTTGATATTGCCCTTAGATAGGTTATGTTGAATCTTAAAGGTTGTTATACTAGGGATGAAATAAGGTATAAGATATGCATATCCTTGGAAAGCTAGCGAAAAATTAAGAACTTTTCATTTAGATATCAAATGGATTCGATGAACGGTTAGAAAGTTATGAAATAAACAAATTGTATAATTAATTTCGTAATTAAAATTGCTAATGATAATTAGTGAACTAATTTTCTGGGTAATAAAAAGTGGTTATTTGGATTCTACTCGTCGAGTAGATGAATTTTCATATAAAGCACGTCTCGTTTCGTTGAACGGTTTTCAAGTTATGGATAAAAGAAGTTTTGTAAATTTTGATGAAACGTCGATACGGAAACTGAAATTCTCGCTGATCTGCGTTGTTTCAGATTAAAAAAAAAAATACCACTGAATTCTTTGTTGTAAGGTCTAACAAACGACTCTGGCCGTTTGTCAATTCGAGTCTCGACGATTTTTCTAAAAATCGTCAAAGTTGACTATTTGGTCACATTTTAAAATTCTAAAAAGAGTTGAAACTTTTTTATTAAAAATGTCAGTTTTGTATCAGTTGTCATGGTCGGCCTGATGTGTGTTTACTTTTGCCAAAAATCATGTTATATCTTTATGGTAACGAGAATTTGAAGGCTGTGACCGTTTATCAATCGGAGTTCCGATAATTTTTCTAAAAATCGCTGAAGTGGCCGTTTAGTCATGTTTGACCGAAAAATCATTTTGTTGTATAAGTTATTGTATTTTTGCATGCGACCTCGTTTTTACTTTAACCATTGACTTTTGACCTTGAACTTTGACTTTTTCCGTTAACTGTTCAGTTAATTTTTTTTTGTGTTGACTTTCTCTAAATACTAAAATACTATTTTATGATTATGAAACCATTTGTGTTACGTTGTTTCACACGTCACCTTTTACTAGAATTTTAACTGAGCATGGGTAATATAACATGTTACTATACTGTTGAGTCAGACTCGAGCATTAGGATTGTGATACACTATGACTTGGCCTAAATTGTTAGACAAATATTGACCGTCATATAAATATATATAATTAATATAGGTTCGTGAATCCGAGGCCAACCCTACACTTGTTCAATGATGTTATATGTATTTTTACTACAAAATACAGTATGGTGAGTTTCATTTGCCTTTTTACCCTTTATATTTTTGGGCTGAGAATACATGCGCAACTTTTATAACTGTTTTACGAAATAGACACAAGTAATCGAAATTACATTATATGGTTGAATTATCGAAATCGAATATGCCCCTTTTTATTAAGTCTGGTAATCTAAGAATTAGGGAACAGACACCCTAATTGACGCGAACTCTAAAGATAGATCTATCGGGCCCAACAAGCCCCATCCAAAGTTCCGGATGCTTTAGTATTTCGAAATTTATATCATTTCGAAGGAGGATCCCGGAATGATGGGGATATTCTTATATGTATATTGTGAATGTCGGTTACCAGGTGTTCAATCCATATGAATGATATTTTTGTCTCTATGCATGGGACGTATGATTATGAGAAATGGATGTATGAAATCTTGTGATCTATTAAAATTATGAAATGATTCTTTATGATAAACTAATGAACTCACCAACCTTTTGGTTGACACTTTAAAGCATGTTCATTCTCAGGTACGAAAGAAATCTTCCGCTGTGCATTAGCTCATTTTAAGGACATTACTTGGAGTCATTCATGACATATTTTCAAAGACGTTGCATTCGAGTCGTTGAAGTTCATTAGAGATTATTATTAAATAAATGACAGATTAGGTCATTTATAGTTTGGATATTATGAAATGGTATGCATGTCTGTTAATTTTCGATGTAAATGAAAGTTTGTCTTTTGAAAAGAATGCAATGTTTGTAAAATGTATCATTTAGAGGTCAAGTACCTCGCGATGTAATCATATGTTGTTGTATTCGTCCCTATGGATTGGGTCGGGTCATCTCATGTGGTATCAGAGCGGTGGTCTTAGCGAACCAGGTCAGCATTAGTGTGTCTAACTGTGACGACCCGGAAATTTCCGACTAAATTTAAACTTTATCTTTATATTATTCTGACACGATAAGCAATGTTTGTTAAGTTAAATCTCAAGGATTTTAAACTATGTTCATACATTCATTTAAACCTCGACCAAATTTCAATGATTCACGAACCATTAAATGAACATATATGAATATGTATGTATATGTTATAAATTGAAAATGTCAACAAAGTATTTAAACGTATAATGCTTTATATGAACGTATTTGTTTCAATATGATTATCGACGAAATAAAAAAATAATATTAAAAGATTGAATTATCAGAAACATTGAATTATGATTACAAGTCTCTGCTGAGAGGTCCACTATGATTTGAGAAAATCTATTCCTCTTAACGATATTCGGAATAATTTGTAAAGCTATTTATAAATAAAAATAAAAAGTGTCATTTACGAAAGTTAGACAAAAGTTAGTGGAGAATTGGTTTCCATAATATTCTATTAATCTATTTTCAAACGTACAAAAACGTTTTCAGTTTAAAAAGAACTTTATTATTAAAACGTATATAACTTTTATAAATATCTAGAATCACTTTTGACAACTCATTACTTAACCAGTATAATAAATATAACGATATTTATATTTTATTTCATTAAATATATATAACGATTTAAATTAATATTATATATATATATATTTATACGCGTATTATACATACATAGTTTTTATACTTTTACTATACTTTAACTTTACCTTTACTTTACTTTTACTTTACTTTAACTTTAATAATTCACTTTAATAATTCATACTTTAATAATTCACTTTAATAATTCAAAAATCTATTATAAATAGAATTCAATAGGTTTCATTATTTTATAGAAACTTGAAAATATATTTCTCTAAACTCTCTCAATCGATTTATATATATATATTTGCTCTGTATTATTTCAAGATATTATTATTATACATAAAATATTACGACGGAGTGATGTCCGAGTGATTTCAAAATAGTTTTTTTTGAATGAGTCGAAGCTAAGAAAATTATGGGTTATAGCTATGGAGGTGATGGATATGGTTCATGGGTATGCTCGTGAGGTCAATCTAGTGTTTATCATCTCCGTTGCGTCTACGTACTTTCCTGCAATATTGAATCTCAATATTGATACGTGAGCACTCATAACTTAACTTTTATATATCAATAGTGTATCCCTGACTAGTGCTCGAGTATATAGGATTATGCATGCTTGTACATTCGATATTGTCCTTAGATAGGTTTGTTGAATCCTGAATTAGATACATATGCTACTGAGATAGGGTATATGATATGCATGTCGTTGGAAGGTTAGCGAAAAATTAAGAACTTTTCATTTAGATATCGAATGGTTTCGATGAACGGATTAGAAGTTATAGTCAACTGAATTTTAGTTTTATTGTTAAAATGATTATTATTACTATCGTCGTTATTATTTTAATAGAAATATCATTGTTATTATAAAATATCATTATTACTATTATGTTAGTATTATCATTTTATCATAATAACATTTTTAGTAAATATAAATATTGTTATTTTTATTATAAGAATAATAATAATTATTATTACAAAATAATACAACTTTTACTTATTATTATTATGATCAATATTATTTTATCAAATAAATAGGGGATACAAAGATATTTTTCACCACGCGTAATATAATTACATTAATAATACTTACCACTATAGTTTTACGATATTAAGTGAACTTTATAAATTTTACTACTTAAGATATATAAAAGTATATTTTATCATATATAAACGTTAATATAAATTTTTGTTAATAAATGATTTTATTATTATAAAATCTAATAAATATATTTAAATATATAAAACGACTATAGTTAAGTTATATAATAAACACGTATAAATTTTAGAAGTCATTTTGGGTCAAGTTGACTTTTGTTGATTTTTGCATATTAGTTTCGAGCATTAGGATTGTGGTACACTATGACTTGACCAAAAATTGTTAGACAAATATTGACCAACATATAAATATATATAATTAATATAGGTTCGTGAATCCGAGGCCAACCTTGCACTTGTTAAATGACGTTATATGTATTTTTACTACGAAATACAGTATGGTGAGTTTCATTACTCCCTTTTATATATATTTTTGGGACTGAGAATACATGCGCTGTTTTTATAAATGTTTTACGAAATAGGCACAAGTACTAAAACTAATTCTACGTGGGTTTAAACCAGAAATATACCCTTAGCTTGGTAACATTAAACTACTTGTCTATGTACGGTAGGCGCGAATCCTAAAGATAGATCTATTGGGCCTGACAAACCCCATCCTGACTATGGGATGCTTTAGTACTTCGAGGTTATTTTAAACACCTGATCTGGTGTACTTTAGAGGGTAAAACATGAACGTTAAGGCTTGTTACCGGGTGCCTACAACTTATAGAATACTTTTATACACTTGCGAGTGTACATATATTTATAAACAGAAATCTTGTGGTCTATTAATATATTGAAATGATTGTTATGATAAACCTATGAACTCACCAACCTTTTGGTTGACACTTTAAAGCATGTTTATTCTCAGGTATTAAAGAAATCTTCCGCTGTGCATTAGCTCATTTTAAGGATATTACTTGGAGTCATTCATGGCATATTTTGAAAGACGTTGCATTCGAGTCATTGAGTTCATCAAGATTATTATTATGTCAATTATAGTTGGATGTATTATGAAATGGTGTGCATGCCGTCAACTTTCGTTGTAAAAAAAGTTTGTCTTTTAAAAATGAATGCAATGTTTGTAAAATGTATCATATAGAGGTCAAATACCTCGCGATGTAATCAACTATTGTGAATCGTTTATAATGTATATGAACGGGTCCTTTCACTAACTGATAAGTCGTTGGACTTCGACCGTGTCTGCATGTCAAAAGTTTTTGCTTATTATTTGTGTCAAAAATCACTTGCTTATCATCCTTAAGACTAGACGCGTTTTCCTGCATTTATTACATAATAGTGTATATACGAATTCTTGTCTTAGCATATCTATCACTGTGAACTTTGACTAACATCTTTCAAAGATTATCCGAAATCTATGGGATTTTGGTATTATATATACATATGTAAATTATGTATTGAGGAATACCAAATCTAAATTCTACAATCTATTTCATACCAAAATTCTTTCTCTGATCATACGAGATGGATCCCTCAACTAGTTCGAACTCCTCAGATTCCGACAGTTATGCCGATATGAAATTCCACTCAAGCTCCGAAAACAGTATTACCGGAATGGATCAACCAATCAGCCATCATCTATTTTGGATGAAATGGGGATGGGTTCGTAGCCTCCTCAATCATTGGCGACAAGAAGAAGGTGTTCCTTTCCATCCACCGAATTGCCCTCTTGGCAATGAACCTGAAGCACTTACCGGCGAACCTGTTTGAGAAACTGTTTTCTCTCTCATCTCCAGAGTATCTCGTCACGATTATATCCTACATCAAATCCTAGATTTTATTTATCCGCTCGTCCCAACCGACAATCATCCCGGTGTACTAACAGAAGTTAACGAACTTCGCGCACGCGTGACGGCTTTGGAGCTTATGGTGCAAGGATTACAAACACCATCAGCAGCACCAGCAGCATAATCAGTACCGCCAGTAACATCAACATCGTAAACCTCAATACTCTAGACATCAGCAGCATCACCGGCATCAATGGTATCATCATCATTAACACCAACAGTACCATTACCATCATCAACAAACACATTCGTATCACACGCCTCAACATCATAATCTATACCTCGGATATCAACATCACACGCATCATAGATACCAAGGAGTGCCAACAACAACAAACGATGAAGTATTGATTCATAACTTCATCGGAGGAATATTCTACGGTGATTATGTAATCTCTAAAGTCTTAGAGATTATCTATTTCCACCCTAACCCTAAATCAGATGAGTGAACCAAAATGAGTCAAGGAAGAATCGAAACCCTAACAAGGATGGTGCGCGATTTACTTGTTATACGAGCATCACTAGCAATTACCGAAAGTATCATCAGCAACAACAGTACCGTTAGCATCACCAGTATAGTCAGTAACGTCAGCATCGTTAGAATCAGCAACACCTATGACATCACAAATCCCATCAGTTCAAGAATCATTGTGGAAATCGTTACCAATCAACAACGAATATGTTGTATCAACGAGTTATATAGTATTAACTCATTCTTTCTGAAGAATTGTTATATATTTTATATATATGAATTCTGGAATTATAATAAATCTTTTTGTACTAAGCTATTAAGTATGAATTGAAAAAGAGTAGATACTACTCGTTTAAATTCATATTACTAATATCTTATGATGTACATCCTTCATTAACAACTTAATCATCGTTAACCACAACCTCTGTTTCAATCTAATGAACTCCGGTTCATAATAAATCAAGTGTATCATTCAATAACATGTTTGAATATACACTTTCATCTTCGATATACCCGAAATTTACAGGAAAACAACATTCGTATCTTGCAAAGTTAGCAACAGTTCTATGAGCATCAGCATGATTCACTAAGGAAATACATATAAGCATTGAAGCATTGATTACATTAGTGAAATACTTCGCGAAGATTATGTAATCTCTAATGTTTTAGAGAAAATTCATTTCTAATTCAATCCGAAAATCAAATGAGCTTAGTATGATATTAACTCATTGAATCTGTACTACATCTGAAGAAAATATACCCACATATATTTTCATAAAGATTGTAATGAGAATTCTTGTTCAAAATATTATTTGTGAAATTTTTTAACGGGTAGGTAATACCCGAGAGATATATAAAATCACAATTAATATGTTACATTCTTCAATTCTGATTCAATAATCATCAACTAAACCAATATACATTCTTCTATAGAAATCAAAACAACCATTCTCATCCAAAATTTAATTACCTATTCTGATTATGACAAATCAAAATCCAAGTCAAGATTTAACAGAAGACATCACTTTTAGAATTCCTACATCTATCAAAGTCATACTATGAATTCAAAGCTGTGACAGAACATCACTTTTATTCGTAACACTCAGAAGTATATGAAAATCATTCGAGATTCAGGAAGATTTCATCATTTGGATATTGACTATGACAATCTGTATTTAAAAGCCTTTCGAAATTCTGGAAGACACTTCAAATAATAAACAATCGAGATAATGATCCAACCACACATTACTTGAAGTCTTGCATCTGAAAAACTCTCGAAACCAAAGTCATAGTTTAACACGTACCCTCGTCGATTCCTTTATCATTTATTAGCAAAAACAACACTTCGATTCCTTTTCAAAGTAGCTAATTTTGTCACAGCTCCAACAAGTCAACTTCGACTTTTCAGTCGGACCAGTCTTATTATAACCCTGATAGATACGTTGCCCTTTCGTCATTATTACTGGGGAACCTTTCATATTCCACCATATTACCACCAGCGTTTAATCATCTAAAACACGATTCTTCTGAACCCATCTCGAATTGATAACCAGTGATTCATATATTATAGCATTAAATGCAGAGGAAACATAAAAATGGTAGATGGTCTAAATGGCCAAGAGTTTGATGATAGAAGATAGTGAGTTGGTAAAGCTCAGAAAAAGAAAGGATTTGGTACTGAAAAATGGATTGAGCAAAGTATGAAGGAAGCTGTGGATAAATCACAAAGACTGAATCTGCCTTCAAAGGATTCAAATGATTCAGTGTCTGCTGAAATCGTTAGCAAACACCTTACTTCTTATTCTAAACCTTCACAGACAGATATTCTTCATCATCATCATATCTTAAATATTATAAGATATCTTCGTATCTTCCATTATACATATTCTCCATATCTTTGGAGATATTTTCACAACTATTCTTATCAAGTATCATTTATCTCTCCGTAATATTTGCAACATAAAAGAAACTGTGTTAGTTTCTAAATTCTGAAAAATTCGAATATGAATGTTTTTGAAGTAGTGTTGGGAACTAATGCATGAGTTAGTATAATATAACGACACTTGATCAACGTCATTATATTACAGTAATTCATGCTGAGTTTCTAATGGATGTGATGATTCACAGGACATACCGTCATCATGTACCATTTACACGACTCTTACATTCTATCTAATCTCTAAATATATCAAGAAAATATTTCTTGATGATTCGGTCTTTTCCAGGGTATTCTGGTAATTTAACAAATCAGGATTTACCATTACCCTTTCCTTCTTAGAACAATTACTATATTCCTTCTGAAATCCATACATACGAATTCCGGACCATTACGAGAGCTACTTAATCGCAAGAAGAAGAAACGAAAGGACAAAGCTCCGAAAACAAAAATTGGGGTATAAACCGCAGCAAATAGGAGAGAACATTAACTATGGATGACAATGATTATAGAAGACAGAAGCAGGAACATCGAAGTATAAGGGAAGATATAAAACCCAACAACCACCCAGAAACTACAAACCGTGTATATCAATGCGTATAGCGATATAAAGACACGGGAGAATGAAAAACACTATAACCCCAAGGTAATGATAGAAGTAAGTAACTTCCTCCGGTGGTAGATGAAAGAGAAGGATGACAGATATGAAAGTTAGGAGTATATCAAGAATCAGTACTGGATGGAGCATGTTGATGAATGTTTTAAAATATGAATCCAGGGAGCAAGAATAAAAGGTGTGAGCTGTGGAAATAAGGAAATGAAGGGAGTGGATTTATAGTGAAATATCCGACAGACCAATCGAAACAGATTATTGCATTTAATCAAAGAAGATCATGATTTCCTAAATCGACGAAACCCCAAATCTTATTACGAAGATTTTCTTTAAATCCCATGGATTCCGGAAAATCAATCATAACCACGTCATTGGTTAAAACGAATATACATTTACTCATTTCACACTCTTGCGATAGCTTCACTTATACTCTTCGCAAAATCAAATTGTTTTATCTATATTACTCAATGATGATAAAACTCTATTTATCAACTCATATTCGTCATGAAAACATTTTTATAGTTAGCCATGACGAATTCGATCAAATTTCGGGACGAAATTTCTTTTAACGGGTAGGTACTGTGATGATCCGGAAATTTCCGAACAAATTTAAACTTTAATCTTTATATATATCCGACACAATAAGCAAAAATCTGTAACGTTAAGTCTCGAAAGCTTTGAAACTATATTCATGTAATCAATTACCCTTTGACCATGCCTAACGATTCACGAACAATTATGTGTAAATAAATATATATACATATACATGTGTGATTATTAAATTGAGATATATTAATAAAACATTGAACGGATTAGTTAATATGAATATAAGCCATGAGATCTATTTTATGAACTTGGAAATGTTATCAAGGTATTGAATGAATAATATGTTACATAAACGTATTTGTTCGGTGTAAGTTTATCGACGAGATTAAAAGATAATATCAAATGATTGAATTATCGGATACATTGAACTATGATTATGAGTCTCTGTTATGAGGTCCACTTTGAATTAGAAAACCCTTACTTTTAACGGTATTCGGAATATTTGGAAAAATGATTATATGTAAGAACAAAAGTGTTATTATTGAGGATTAGACAAGGGTTAGTGGAGAATGGAATTTCATAATATTTTATAGATCTATTTTTAAACGTGCAAAACCGTTTTCGATATAATAGAACTTGTTATTAAAAAGTCTTTGTTTAAATAAACGTAAATGTTGGTTACAACATGTTTAGGTATATTAGATATATTAGTTAAATAAAGAATGGTAACATTTGGTTATTTGATTCGATAAATATTAAGATATAGTAATTAGAAAGTTAAGGAAATGACCAAAATACTCAAAAGATTAAGTAACACTTTGAGTGGGTTAGTTTTTAATTTATTTAGGTCTAGTTATTAACAAAGGTACATGTCACAAAACGATTAATTTAAAAATAAAATATTTTGACAAACAACGAGACTTTGATTTATAGAAGGAAATGACCACAACGCTCAACTTTATAAGTTATATTTTTATAAAGGTAAATTACTAAGGAGGAAGTCTAATTTTTGTAAAAGGTACACGTCACGTAATGTAAAAGGCTAGTTTTCTAAACGTACGAAAGTGCGCCCGAAAAACCGAAAGTGGTACATGAGTCGTGAGACCACGACCGTGTCATTTTTGTAAAAATTATATTTTTACCATGAACGTAAATATAATATAATATTTAATTAATTCTAAAGATTTAATATATTATTTATTAATTAATATTATTTTTTTGAAATCAAATGTGAATGAAGAATGAGTGTCGGCAGAGAAAGTTTAGCAATGTGAGCTGGCAAGGGGGGAGGTTGGTGGCTCAAACCTTTAAAACTCGACGAAATTCAGTTTAGAGTGCACATTTCTTCTTCTTCTATTATTTTTTGCTCCGTATTATTTATTTAATTTATTATTATTATTAATATTAGTATTAAAAATTATTACTAGTATTAGTATTAAGAGTATTGGAATTATTAGTATTATTTATACATAAAATATTACGACGAGGTCATGAGCGGGTCATTTCAAGACAAGTTTTATGAGTAGGATAGGGCTAAGGAAATTATGAGTTATCGCTATGGAGGTGATGGGTATGGTTCATGGGTATGCCCGTGAGGTCAATTTAGTGTTTATCATCTCCGTTGCGTTTGCGTATCTTTCCTGCAATATTGAATCTCAATATTGATACGTGAGTACTCATAATTTAATTTTTACATACTAATAGTGTATCCCTGACTAGTGCTCGAGAAAATAGAATTATGCATGCTTGTACATTTGATATTGCCCTTAGATAGGTTATGTTGAATCTTAAAGGTTGTTATACTAGGGATGAAATAAGGTATAAGATATGCATATCCTTGGAAAGCTAGCGAAAAATTAAGAACTTTTCATTTAGATATCAAATGGATTCGATGAACGGTTAGAAAGTTATGAAATAAACAAATTGTATAATTAATTTCGTAATTAAAATTGCTAATGATAATTAGTGAACTAATTTTCTGGGTAATAAAAAGTGGTTATTTGGATTCTACTCGTCGAGTAGATGAATTTTCATATAAAGCACGTCTCGTTTCGTTGAACGGTTTTCAAGTTATGGATAAAAGAAGTTTTGTAAATTTTGATGAAACGTCGATACGGAAACTGAAATTCTCGCTGATCTGCGTTGTTTCAGATTAAAAAAAAAATACCACTGAATTCTTTGTTGTAAGGTCTAACAAACGACTCTGGCCGTTTGTCAATTCGAGTCTCGACGATTTTTCTAAAAATCGTCAAAGTTGACTATTTGGTCACATTTTAAAATTCTAAAAAGAGTTGAAACTTTTTTATTAAAAATGTCAGTTTTGTATCAGTTGTCATGGTCGGCTTGATGTGTGTTTACTTTTGCCAAAAATCATGTTATATCTTTGTGGTAACGAGAATTTGAAGGCTGTGACCGTTTATCAATCGGAGTTCCGATAATTTTTCTAAAAATCGCTGAAGTGGCCGTTTAGTCATGTTTGACCGAAAAATCATTTTGTTGTATAAGTTATTGTATTTTTGCATGCGACCTCGTTTTTACTTTAACCATTGACTTTTGACCTTGAACTTTGACTTTTTCCGTTAACTGTTCAGTTAATTTTTTTTTGTGTTGACTTTCTCTAAATACTAAAATACTATTTTATGATTATGAAACCATTTGTGTTACGTTGTTTCACACGTCACCTTTTACTAGAATTTTAACTGAGCATGGGTAATATAACATGTTACTATACTGTTGAGTCAGACTCGAGCATTAGGATTGTGATACACTATGACTTGGCCTAAATTGTTAGACAAATATTGACCGTCATATAAATATATATAATTAATATAGGTTCGTGAATCCGAGGCCAACCCTACACTTGTTCAATGATGTTATATGTATTTTTACTACAAAATACAGTATGGTGAGTTTCATTTGCCTTTTTACCCTTTATATTTTTGGGCTGAGAATACATGCGCAACTTTTATAACTATTTTACGAAATAGACACAAGTAATCGAAATTACATTATATGGTTGAATTATCGAAATCGAATATGCCCCTTTTTATTAAGTCTGGTAATCTAAGAATTAGGGAACAGACACCCTAATTGACGCGAACTCTAAAGATAGATCTATCGGGCCCAACAAGCCCCATCCAAAGTACCGGATGCTTTAGTATTTCGAAATTTATATCATTTCGAAGGAGGATCCCGGAATGATGGGGATATTCTTATATGTATATTGTGAATGTCGGTTACCAGGTGTTCAATCCATATGAATGATATTTTTGTCTCTATGCATGGGACGTATGATTATGAGAAATGGATGTATGAAATCTTGTGGTCTATTAAAATTATGAAATGATTCTTTATAATAAACTAATGAACTCACCAACCTTTTGGTTGACACTTTAAAGCATGTTCATTCTCAGGTACGAAAGAAATCTTCCGCTGTGCATTAGCTCATTTTAAGGACATTACTTGGAGTCATTCATGACATATTTTCAAAGACGTTGCATTCGAGTCGTTGAAGTTCATTAGAGATTATTATTAAATAAATGACAGATTAGGTCATTTATAGTTTGGATATTATGAAATGGTATGCATGTCTGTTAATTTTTGATGTAAATGAAAGTTTGTCTTTTGAAAAGAATGCAATGTTTGTAAAATGTATCATTTAGAGGTCAAGTACCTTGCGATGTAATCATATGTTGTTGTATTCGTCCCTATGGATTGGGTCGGGTCATCTCAGCATGGTCGAAGATAGGACCTTGTGCCAGACCGGAAAAATTTTAGGATGATCTTTACTATTGCTCCTACCAAGGATAGTAATAGCATCCGACACATTTTTGGACCATAATCAAATGCATGTCATTAGACATTGCCTTAACAGTTTCTTGTTCATCGCTTTCCTTTACAACCGGATGGTAGTTTGCCGAAAGGTAATATACGGGACAAGTAAACTGGACGTGTTGCTTTCTTAATACAAGGTTAGCAAGTGAGTAACACAAAACCACAAGTGTTGAGCTAAAATTTTTAAATCTGAAACCCACACAACCCACAAAAATATTTTGCAAACACCGGTGAAGGGTTATTCCGGAAAACTTGTCTAGGGTAAAAGCTAGATTGAATTTTCAAAAGATCAAATGTTTTCATAAAGATTCAATTTCCTAACGGATCTAAATTTTCATAGTCATGTGGGACTGTAAACCGCCTTTCAAATGTGCACTTTGCTTTGAAAACCGAAAGTAAATCGGCTATTTGATTGCAAGTGTCGTTGACCTAAACCCGAGGCAACTGTGGATGACACACTCACTTTTAACCATGGTTCTATCGTTACTATCATTGTTTATACCACCATATCAAAATCACTGATGTACAAAGTGTGATGAATAAAAAAGTGATTCATGTATGTTTTTATTTCAAGTTCTGTATTGCTTGAGGACAAGCAACGCTCAAGTGTGGAGATATTTGATAAGGCTAAAAAGGAACATATATTTCATAGCAATATCCCTCCCAAATAATAGGTTTTCATATGTAATTGTATTATATTTTCATTGTAATTGTTTAAATAAATAAGTGCGAAGACAAAAGGCGAAAACAAAGATTTGAAGACACAAACGTCCAAAAAGCTCAAATGTACAAGATACAATTCAAAAGGTTCAATTTATTGATGAAAAACGTCTAAAAATGACAAGAGTACAATTTACAAAACGCAAAGTACAAGATATTAAATTGTACGCAAGGACGTTCGAAAATCCGGAACCGGGACATGAGTCAACTATCAACGCCCGACGCAACGGACCAAAAATTGCAAGTCAACTATGCACAAGAATATAATATAATATATAAATAATTATATTAATTATTTATATTTTATATTTATATATTTATTATGTCGACAAGCTAGGAGCCAAAAGTTTGTGAGCTGGATTTTCAAACTCCACGACTCGCGGAGTTTGAAGGCCAAAAACTCCACGACTCGCGGAGCTGCCAAATTCCAAAATGCCTATAAAAGGTCACGAATTCTGCGAGTAAAAATATAAAAAATATAAATAATAATAATAATACTAAATAATAAATAAATATATATATAGTATAGGGTAGTTTTATATTAGATTAGTTCGGGTTATGTAATGGTTATTTTACGGGTTTTGAAGTCGAAATTCTGTCCGTGTACCACTACGCGATAAATAATCAATGTAAGCTATGTTCTCCTTTTTAAATTAATGTCTCGTACTTAAGTTATTATTATGCTTATTTAAGACGAAGTAATCATGATGTTGGGCTAAAATACTAAAATTGGGTAATTGGGCTTTGTACCATAATTGGGGTTTAGACAAAAGAACGACACTTGTGAAAATTAGACTTTGGGCTATTAATGGGCTTTATATTTGTTTAACTAAATGATAGTTTGTTAATTTTAATATAAAGATTTACAATTGGACGTCCCTATAAATAACCATATACACTCGACCGGACACGATGGGCGGGGTATTTATATGTACGAATAATCGTTCATTTAACCGGACACGGGAATGGATTAATAGTCACTAGAATTATTAAAACAGGGGTGAAATTATGTACAAGGACACTTGGCATAATTGATAACAAAGTATTAAAACCTTGGGTTACACGCAGTTGATATCCTGGTGTAATTATTAAACAAAGTATTAAAACCTTGTTACAGTTTAAGTCCCCAATTAGTTGGAATATTTGACTTCGTGTATAAGGATAATTTGACGAGGACACTCGCACTTTATATTTATGACTGATGGACTGTTATGGACAAAAACCAGACGGGCATATTAAATAATCCAGGACAAAGGACAATTAACCCATGGGCATAAAACCAAAATCAACACGTCAAACATCATGGTTACGGAAGCTTAAATAAGCATAATATATTTTATTTCATATTTCCTCGTATTTTTATTTATTGTCATTTAATTATTGTTATTTATTTTATATTGTTAGTTAAATATCGTCATTTACTTTACGCTTCGCTTAAAATATAAAATCGACAAACCGGTCATTAAACGATAAACCCCCTTTTATATATTATTATATATAATTATATATATTTTGTACAAATATAGTTGTTTAAAAATATAGTGTGCAATAAGCCCGCTCCCTGTGGAACGAACCGGACTTACTAAAAACTATACTACTCTACGATTAGGTACACTGCCTATAGTGTTGTAGCAAGGTTTAGGTATATCCCATTTGTAAATAAATAATTAAAACTTGTGTAATCTGTATCGCTTTTCGTATCAAAAATATAATACTATTTCGTACCCCTTCGCTTTAACACCACTTAGCCATTGATCCGTAGATTTTGCACTTTGTCGCACCATGGCCCTTTCTTTTACACTTAGTACACACTGCCGTACAGAGCCCAGTCGGATGGTATCCTTCACACCTCTGACATGGTTTCTGCCTCTTGTTGTTATTGTTGAGATTGTTGTTGTTGCGGTTGTTATTGTTGTTGAAACGGTTTTTGTAGTTGTTGCTGGGGTGGTTATTGTTGTTGCGTTTGTTGTTGCGAAAATTGGTGCGATTGTAGTTGTGATTGTTGTGTTGATTGTTAAAATTGTGACCCTTGTCACTGGTTTCTTCCCACTTTCTCTTGATTTGTTTCATGTTGGCTTCTTCGGCCGCCTGCTCTTTAACTCTTTCCTCAATATGATTTATGAGTTTATGAGCCATTCGACTCGCCTTTTGTATGGAGGCGGGCTCTTGTGAACTTATATCTTCTTGGATCCTTTCTGGTAACCCTTTTACAAATGCGTCGATTTTCTCCTCTTTATCTTCAAACGCTCTTGGGCACAATAAACACAACTTCGTGAATCGTCATTCGTATGTGGTAATGTCTAAACCTTGTGTTCGTAATCTTTTAAGCTCTACTTTGAGCTTATTGACCTCGTTTCTGGGATGATACTGCTCAGTCATTAGATGTTTGAATGCTGACCACGGTAGTGCGTACACAGCATCTTGTCCCACTTGCTCTAGTTAGGTATTCCACTATATTAACGCAGTACCTGTGAAGGTATGCGTAGAGTACTTTACTTTGTCTTCTTCAGTACACTTACTTATGGCAAACACCGATTCAACCTTTTCGGTCCACCGTTTCAATTCGATTGGACCCTCTGTTCCCTCGAATTCCAAAGGTTTACCGGCAATGAATTCTTTGTAGGAGCATCCTACACGATTTCTTGTGGCGTTATTTGTATTGCTAGATTCAGAGTTATTATTGTTGTTTTGCATTGCAGCCTGTACCGCGGCTATGTTTGCTGCAAGGAAAACACGGAAGTCTTCCTCGCTCATGTTCAAATTCTGACGAGTCGTCGGTGCCATTTCCTTTAAAAATAGCTCAAAAGAATTAAGTTAATCATATAGAATATTAAGAGTAGTCAATAGTATTTCGTAGCATAATATGAACTCATTTATAAAAGCTTTTTCTTCATATTAGCGTTTTATAGTTTTAATTCGGGTAGTACCTACCCGTTAAGTTCATACTTAGTAGCTAATATACAATTCAACTACTACAATTCTATATGAAAAACTGATTATAATAATATTTCGTGTTCAAACTTTTATACAATATTTTACAAACTTACAATACCGCTATTATACATATAGTATGAAATATAGCACATAATAACTTTGATACAAAACAGTTGTGACAACAATCCTAGTTAATACGCAAGTCGTTCAGCAAAGGCAATAAAAACACGTAATTCATAAGTCCAAAAACAAGTCATGCATTCTGGTTTTACTAAGACTACTTTCCATCCTTGGTCTTGTGGAACATAACCGTTGTGGCCGTTGACAAGACAGCATGTTGTAACATCGTCAAAGAGACATCAAATAGTGTTATTGTAGCAAATAGTTTGTACTGTAGCAAATAGTGTTTACTATAGCAAATTAGTGCACTGTAGCAAATAGTATTTACTGTAGCAAATCATTGTAGCACTGTAGCAAAATACGGTTTCACTGTAGCAAATAGTGTTTTACTGTAGCACTGTAGCAAAATAGTGTTACTGTAGCACTGTAGTAAAATACAGTTTCACTGTAGCAAATAGTATTACTGTAGCAAATAGTGTTTTACTGTAGCAAAGTCGTTTTTACAGTAGCAATTAGTATTTTACTTGTACATCTTATAATATATATATATATATATATATATATATATATATATATATATATATATATATATATATATGTTTACATAATATTAAAGCATATAGAGAATTGGTTTAAATTAGTCGAAATTTTCCGGGTCATCACACTAGTGCTCGAATATATATATTTATGCATGCTTGTATGCTAAATTTCGTCGTTAAACAGTTTATGATGAATCACGAATTAAATACATATGTTACTGATAAAAGGTATATGATATGCATGTTTTTGGAAAGCTGGCAAAAAATCAATAACTTTTCATTTAGAAATCACGTAATTTCGATGAACGAATCAAAAGATATGGTCAACTGAATTATGATCGACGTTAATTGGAATTGCTTTTGAATCTGCAATTAATATTTAAACAACTTGTTTGTAAGATTGATTAATTGAATTTTTGAATATTACCAACCGAGTAAATGAATCCTTATATAAGGTACGTCTCGTTTTGTTGAACTATTGTCAAAATTTACTTTTTGAAACGACTTTGGATAACTTTTGTATGTCGATCTCGAGCATTAGGATTGTGATATACCACGACCAGACCTAGCTTGATAGACATTTATTGACCAACATATGTTCTCTAGGTTGAGATCTAAGGTTATTTGGTATTCCGAGTTTCGATCACATTTCGGTGAACGACTTTATGTGCTGCTAAGGTGAGTTTCATTTGCTCCCTTTTTAATTGCTTTTGCAATCTATATTTTTGGGCTGAGAATACATGCACTTTATTTCAAATGCAATGGACACAAGTACATACTAAATTCTACACTGAGTTTGAACCAAAAATCCCTTAGCTTTGGTAACTAGTAACTGCCAGTTATAAGAACTGGTGGGCGCGAGTAGTAGTATATGGATCCATAGGGCTTGATATCCCCGTCCGAGCTAGAGCGCCAGCCTTTTAACGGACGTATGCTATTTGAGAAGCATACACGTTGGTTTGCGTGTATTATTAAGATGATTATACAATGGGTATAAATTATATATACGTTAAGTTTAGTTACCAGGGTGCTCAATTTCGTAGAATATTTTGATAAACGTTTCTGGATGAAACAACTGAAATCTTGTGATCCACCTTTATGTACAGATTATGCAAAACATTAAAACTATGAACTCACCAACCTTTGTGTTGACACTTGTTAGCATGTTTATTCTCAGGTTCCCTAGAAGTCTTCCGCTGTTTGCTTATATGTTAGACAAGCTATGTGCATTGAGTCTTACATGGCATATTTTTCAAGGAAACGTTACATTCACCAAATCATCACCATGTATCTTATTTTGACTGCATTGTTAACGAAAGTACTATTGTAAACTATTATTTACGGTGATTGTCTATATGTAGAAATTATCAGCTGTCGAAAACCTCTGATTTAAATATTCATTTATGGTGTGCCTTTTCAAAAGAATGCAATATTTACTAAACGTATCATATAGAGGTCAAATACCTCGAAATGTCGTTTCCACTGTAGCAAAGTCGTTTTCACTGTAGCACTGTAGCAAAATACGGTTTCACTGTAGCAAATAGTGTTTTACTGTAGCAAATAGTGTTTTACTGTAGCAAAGTCGTTTTTACAGTAGCAATTAGTGTTTTACTTGTACATCTTATATATATATATATATATATATATATATATATATATATATATATATATATATATATATATATATATATATATATATATATGTATATGTATATGTATATTTACATAATATTAAATTATATAGAGAATTGGTTTAAAGTAGTCGAAATTTTCTGGGTCATCACATAACCTCCCCGTTAAAGAAAATTTCGTCCCGAAATTTTGAGTAGTACCTGTTTTATGAGCGATATCAGTGAACAAAGGTGGATACTTTTGCTTCATTTGATCCTCACGTTCCCAAGTAAACTCGGGTCCTCGTCTAGCGTTCCAGCGAACCCTAACTATCGGTATTTTGCTTTGTTTTAATTGTTTGACCTCACGGTCCATGATTTCAACAGGTTTTTCGATAAAATGGAGTTTATCATTGATTCGTATTTCGTCAAGAGGAATTACGACATCCTCTTCAGCTAAATATTTCTTTAAATTTGACACGTGAAATGTGTCATGAACACTACTAAGTTCTTGCGGTAGCTTTAATCGATAAGCAACTGCTCCAATTCTTTCGGTTATTTCAAAGGGTCCTACGTACCTAGGACTTAGCTTTCCTCGTTTACCGAATCGTACAACGCCTTTTCAGGGTGACACTTTCAACATGGCTTTGTCGCCCACTTGAAATTCTAGCGGTTTTCTTCTTACATCAGCATAACTCTTTTGGCGACTCATGGCCGTTTTCAATCGTTGTTGTATTTGAATGATCTTGTCGGTGGTTTCATGAATAATTTCTGGTCCAGTAAGTTGTCTTTCTCCTACTTCACTCCAACAGATAGGAGATCTGCACTTTCTACCGTAAAGTGCTTCAAATGGCGCTGTGTTGATGCTCGTATGATAGCTGTTATTGTATGAAAATTCTGCCAACGGTAAGTTTTGATCCCAACTAGTTCCAAAGTCAATCACGCATGCCCGTAACATGTCTTCCAATGTTTGTATTGTTCTTTCACTTTGACCATCTGTCTGTGGGTGATAAGCGGTGCTCATATCTAATCGAGTTCCTAATGCTTTTTGTAATGACTGCCAGAAACGTGATGTGAATCGGGTGTCGCGATCAGATATGATGGAGATAGGTACACCATGCCTGGAAACTACTTCCTTCAAATATAGGCGTGCTAATTTCTCCATACCGTATGTCTCCTTTATTGATAGAAAGTGAGCTGATTTAGTTAGATGATCAACTATCACCCAAATAGCATCATGACTACTTGCAGTCCTTGACAATTTCGTAATGAAATCCATGGTTATTCTTTCCCATTTCCACTGCGGAATTTCCGGTTGTTGCAGTAATCCTGACGGCTTTTGGTGCTCAGCTTTGACCTTCGCACATGTCAAACATTTGCTTACATAAGTAGCAATTTCTGTCTTCATATTAGGCCACCAATAGAACTTCTTGAGATTGTGGTACATTTTCCCGTTTCCTGGATGAATTGAGTACCTCGTTTTGTGTGCTTCATCCAGTACTAGTTGCCTTAGGTTACCATGTCTTGGTACCCATATCCTACCAGCAAAATACATGGTTCCATCGGCTTTTACTTCAAGTTGTTTTTCTAACCCTTTGCTCATTTTGCCTTTTTCGGTTTCTGCTTTTAAAACCTCTAACTGTGCTGCTTGAATTTGCTTTTTGAGATCCGTACGAATTGTAATATTCAAAGCTCGGACCCTAAGAGGTTTTACTCTTTCTTTCCGACTTAGGGCATCAGCTACAACATTAGCCTTTCCGGGGTGGTAACGGATTTCACAATTGTAATCGTTTAACAACTCTACCCAGCGACGTTGTCTCATATTGAGTTGTTTTTGATCAAAAATATGCTGAAGACTCTTATGGTCGGTGTACACTGTACACTTGGTGCCATATAGATAGTGTCTCCATATTTTGAGTGCAAAAACTACTGCTCCAAGTTCCAAATCGTGCATCGTATAGTTCTTTTCATGAATACACATCCTAAACCTTGGCGCGAAGTGAAATGTCCCGTTCTTATTGATTAAAAACGTTCCATATTAATTGATTTCGTTGCGAGGTTTTGACCTCTATATGAGACGTTTTTCAAAGACTGCATTCATTTTAAAACAAACCATAACCTTTATTTCATCAATAAAGGTTTAAAAAGCTTTACGTAGATTATCAAATAATGATAATCTAAAATATCCTGTTTACACACGACCATTACATAATGGTTTACAATACAAATATGTTACAACAAAATAAGTTTCTTGAATGCAGTTTTTACACAATATCATACAAGGATGGACTCCAAATCTCGTCCTTATTTAAGTATGCGATAGCGGAAGCTCTTAATAATCACCTGAGAATAAACATGCTTAAAACGTCAACAAAAATGTTGGTGAGTTATAGGTTTAACCTATATATATCAAATCATAATAATAGACCACAAGATTTCATATTTCAATACACATCTCATACATAGAGATAAAAATCATTCATATGGTGAACACCTGGTAACCGACATTAACAAGATGCATATATAAGAATATCCTCATCATTCCGGGACACCCTTCGGATATGATATAAATTTCGAAGTACTAAAGCATCCGGTACTTTGGATGGGGTTTGTTAGGCCCAATAGATCTATCTTTAGGATTCGCGTCAATTAAGGTGTCTGTTCCCTAATTCTTAGATTACCAGACTTAATAAAAAGGGGCATATTCGATTTCGATAATTCAACCATAGAATGTAGTTTCACGTACTTGTGTCTATTTTGTAAATCATTTATAAAACCTGCATGTATTCTCATCCCAAAAATATTAGATTTTAAAAGTGGGACTATAACTCACCTTCACAGATTTTTACTTCGTCGGGAAGTAAGACTTGGCCACTGGTTGATTCACGAACCTATAACAATATATACATATATATCAAAGTATGTTCAAAATATATTTACAACACTTTTAATATATTTTGATGTTTTAAGTTTATTAAATCAGCTGTCCTCGTTAGTAACCTACAACTAGTTGTCCACAGTTAGATGTACATAAATAAATCGATAAATATTATCTTGAATCAATCCACGACCCAGTGTATACGTGTCTCAGTATTGATCACAACTCAAACTATATATATTTTGGAATCAACCTCAACCCTGTATAG
Organism: Rutidosis leptorrhynchoides; assembly: GCF_046630445.1. Taxonomy (NCBI): domain Eukaryota; kingdom Viridiplantae; phylum Streptophyta; class Magnoliopsida; order Asterales; family Asteraceae; genus Rutidosis; species Rutidosis leptorrhynchoides. Next base: position 109,160 of record NC_092333.1, read on the forward strand.
CTAACTCCAACATTCACATATAGAGTGTCTATGGTTGTTCCGAAATATATATAGATGTGTCGACATGATAGGTCGAAACATTGTATACGTGTCTATGGTATCTCAAGATTACATAATATACAATACAAGTTGATTAAGTTATGGTTGGAATAGATTTGTTAACAATTTTCACGTAGCTAAAATGAGAAAAAATATCCAATCTTGTTTTACCCATAACTTCTTCATTTTAAATCCGTTTTGAGTGAATCAAATTGCTATGGTTTCATATTGAACTCTATTTTATGAATCTAAACAGAAAAAGTATAGGTTTATAGTCGGAAAAATAAGTTACAAGTCGTTTTTGTAAAGGTAGTCATTTCAGTCGAAAGAACGACGTCTAGATGACCATTTTAGAAAACATACTTCCACTTTGAGTTTAACCATAATTTTTAGATATAGTTTCATGTTCATAATAAAAATAATTTTCTCAGAATAACAACTTTTAAATCAAAGTTTATCATAGTTTTTAATTAACTAACCCAAAACAGCCCGTGGTGTTACTACGACGGCGTAAATCCGGTTTTACGGTGTTTTTCGTGTTTCCAGGTTTTAAATCATTAAGTTAGCATATCATATAGATATAGAACATGTGTTTAGTTGATTTTAAAAGTCAAGTTAGAAGGATTAACTTTTGTTTGAAAACAAGTTTAGAATTAACTAAACTATGTTCTAGTGATTACAAGTTTAAACGTTCGAATAAGATAGCTTTATATGTATGAATCGAATGATGTTATGAACATCATTACTACCTTAAGTTCCTTGGATAAACCTACTGGAAAATAGAAAAATGGATCTAGCTTCAACGGATCCTTGGATGGCTCGAAGTTCTTGAAGCAGAATCCTGACACGAAAACAAGTTCAAGTAAGATCATCACTTGAAATAAGATTGTTATAGTTATAGAAATTGAACCAAAGTTTGAATATGATTATTACCTTGTATTAGAATGATAACCTACTGTAAGAAACAAAGATTTCTTGAGGTTGGATGATCACCTTACAAGATTGGAAGTGAGCTAGCAAACTTGAAAGTATTCTTGATTTTATGTAACTAGAACTTGTAGAATTTATGAAGAACACTTAGAACTTGAAGATAGAACTTGAGAGAGATTAATTAGATGAAGAAAATTGAAGAATGAAAGTGTTTGTAGGTGTTTTTGGTCGTTGGTGTATGGATTAGATATAAAGGATATGTAATTTTGTTTTCATGTAAATAAGTCATGAATGATTACTCATATTTTTGTAATTTTATGAGATATTTCATGCTAGTTGCCAAATGATGGTTCCCACATGTGTTAGGTGACTCACATGGGCTGCTAAGAGCTGATCATTGGAGTGTATATACCAATAGTACATACATCTAAAGCTGTGTATTGTACGAGTACGAATACGGGTGCATACGAGTAGAATTGTTGATGAAACTGAACGAGGATGTAATTGTAAGCATTTTTGTTAAGTAGAAGTATTTTGATAAGTGTGTTGAAGTCTTTCAAAATTGTATAAATACATATTAAAACACTACATGTATATACATTTTAACTGAGTCGTTAAGTCATCGTTAGTCGTTACATGTAAGTGTTGTTTTGAAACCTTTAGGTTAACGATCTTGTTAAATGTTGTTAACCCAATGTTTATAATATCAAATGAGATTTTAAATTATTATATTATCATGATATTATCATGTATGAATATCTCTTAATATGATATATATACATTAAATGTCTTTACAACGATAATCGTTACATATATGTCTCGTTTAAAAATCATTAAGTTAGTAGTCTTGTTTTTACATATGTAGTTCATTGTTAATATACTTAATGATATGTTTACTTATCATAGTATCATGTTAACTATATATATATCCATATATATGTCATCATATAGTTTTTACAAGTTTTAACGTTCGTGAATCACCGGTCAACTTGGGTGGTCAATTGTCTATATGAAACATATTTCAATTAATCAAGTCTTAACAAGTTTGATTGCTTAACATGTTGGAAACATTTAATCATGTAAATATCAATCTCAATTAATATATATAAACATGGAAAAGTTCGGGTCACTACAGTACCTACCCGTTAAATAAATTTCGTCCCGAAATTTTAAACAGTTGAAGGTGTTGACGAATCTTCTAGAAATAGATGCGGGTATTTCTTCTTCATCTGATCTTCACGCTCCCAGGTGAACTCGGGTCCTCTACGAGCATTCCATCGAACCTTAACAATTGGTATCTTGTTTTGCTTAAGTCTTTTAACCTCACGATCCATTATTTCGATGGGTTCTTCGATGAATTGAAGTTTATCGTTGATTTGGATTTCATCTAACGGAATAGTGAGATCTTCTTTAGCAAAACATTTCTTCAAATTCGAGACGTGGAAAGTGTTATGTACAGCCGCGAGTTGTTGAGGTAACTCAAGTCGGTAAGCTACTGGTCCGACACGATCAATAATCTTGAATGGTCCGATATACCTTGGATTTAATTTCCCTCGTTTACCAAATCGAACAACGCCTTTCCAAGGTGCAACTTTAAGCATGACCATCTCTCCAATTTCAAATTCTATATCTTTTCTTTTAATTTCAGCGTAGCTCTTTTGTCGACTTTGGGCGGTTTTCAACCATTGTTGAATTTGGATGATCTTCTCGGTAGTTTCTTGTATAATCTCCGGACCCGTAATCTGTCTATCCCCCACTTCACTCCAACAAATCAGAGACCTGCACTTTCTACCATAAAGTGCTTCAAACGGCGCCATCTCAATGCTTGAATGGTAGCTGTTGTTGTAGGAAAATTCTGCTAACGGTAGATGTCGATCCCAACTATTTCCGAAATCAATAACACATGCTCGTAGCATGTCTTCAAGCGTTTGTATCATCCTTTCACTCTGCCCATCAGTTTGTGGATGATAGGCAGTACTCTTGTCTAGACGAGTTCCTAATGCTTGCTGTAATGTCTGTCAGAATCTTGAAATAAATCTGCCATCCCTATCAGAGATAATAGAGATTGGTATTCCATGTCTGGAGATGACTTCCTTCAAATACAGTCGTGCTAACTTCTCCATCTTGTCATCTTCTCTTATTGGCAGGAAGTGTGCTGCTTTGGTGAGACGATCAACTATTACCCAAATAGTATCAAAACTACTTGCAGTCCTTGGCAATTTAGTAATGAAATCCATGGTAATGTTTTCCCATTTCCATTCCGGGATTTCGGGTTGTTGAAGTAGACCTGATGGTTTCTGATGCTCAGCTTTGACCTTAAAACACGTCAAACATTCTCCTACGTATTTAGCAACATCGGCTTTCATACCCGGCCACCAAAAATGTTTCTTGAGATCCTTGTACATCTTCCCCGTTCCAGGATGTATCGAGTATCTGGTTTTATGAGCTTCTCTAAGTACCATTTCTCTCATATCTCCAAATTTTGGTACCCAAATCCTTTCAGCCCTATACCGGGTTCCGTCTTCCCGAATATTAAGATGCTTCTCCGATCCTTTGGGTATTTCATCCTTTAAATTTCCCTCTTTTAAAACTCCTTGTTGCGCCTCCTTTATTTGAGTAGTAAGGTTATTATGAATCATTATATTCATAGATTTTACTCGAATGGGTTCTCTGTCCTTCCTGCTCAAGGCATCGGCTACCACATTTGCCTTCCCCGGGTGGTAACGAATCTCAAAGTCGTAATCATTCAACAATTCAATCCACCTACGCTGCCTCATATTCAGTTGTTTCTGATTAAATATGTGTTGAAGACTTTTGTGGTCGGTATATATAATACTTTTGACCCCATATAAGTAGTGCCTCCAAGTCTTTAATGCAAAAACAACCGCGCCTAATTCCAAATCATGCGTCGTATAATTTTGTTCGTGAATCTTCAATTGTCTAGACGCATAAGCAATCACCTTCGTTCGTTGCAATAATACACAACCGAGACCTTGCTTTGATGCATCACAATAAATCACAAAATCATCATTCCCTTCAGGCAATGACAATATAGGTGCCGTAGTTAGCTTTTTCTTTAATAACTGAAACGCTTTCTCTTGTTCATCATTCCATTCAAATTTCTTCCCTTTATGCGTTAATGCAGTCAAGGGTTTTGCTATTCTGGAAAAGTCTTGGATGAACCTTCTGTAGTAACCAGCTAGTCCTAAAAACTGGCGTATGTGTTTCGGAGTTTTTGGGATTTCCCACTTTTCAACAGTTTCTATCTTTGCCGGATCCACCTTAATACCTTCTTTGTTCACTATGTGACCGAGGAATTGAACTTCTTCCAACCAAAATGCACACTTTGAAAACTTAGCGTACAATTCTTCCTTCCTCAATACTTCTAACACCTTTCTCAAATGTTCACCGTGTTCTTGGTCATTCTTTGAGTAAATAAGTATGTCATCAATGAAAACAATGACAAACTTGTCAAGGTATGGTCCACACACTCGGTTCATAAGGTCCATGAACACAGCTGGTGCATTAGTTAAACCAAACGGCATGACCATAAACTCGTAATGACCGTAACGTGTTCTGAAAGCAGTCTTTGGAATATCATCTACTTTCACCTGCATTTGATGATACCCGGAACGTAAGTCAATCTTTGAATAAATAGACGAGCCTTGTAGTTGATCAAATAAGTCGTCGATTCTCGGTAGTGGGTAGCGGTTCTTGATGGTAAGTTTGTTCAACTCTCGATAGTCGATACTGAAGGTATTTCATGTGCCCGAGAGACATAATTAATTAATGTGGCCAATATGTTATGATCCAAGTCGGGTCATACCCAATAACAAGCCGTCAACACTTTTATGTATTTGTTTTAATGAGTGGATCTTTAAAATAAATACTTGACACTTAGACTTAGAATTTGGTTTTCTAAAGATAAAATGCAAGAAATAATTATTTAGATAATTATAAGTGCAAGTTTAATTATTTGTATGATTAACTCATGTGTGTGTTATAATTTTAATGTGCAAGTAAGATATATATAACTTTATAAGTGGTTTATAAAGATATACATATGTGCATGTAATTATATATATAAAGAGTGCATTCATCAAGAGGTAAATAATAAAAAAAAAAAAAAAAAGGGGTAATAATGGGACGGTTTTGGGGACTCCCATGTAGCCTCCCCATGCTTGCCTTTTATTAAATATTACACTCTACCTTTTGCATGCCTTCTTGCACATTCCAATACACACATCTTACTTGCAATTTCAAAATCTAAAACTCTCTTCCAACTCTCATCTTGGCCGATTTTTAGGGAGGAAGAACAAGGTGTTCTTCAATTGATTTTCTTGCATTTGTGTCTAAATCCTAACCAAGTTTAAAGGGTGTTGATATACAAAGGTTTGTGGGTATCAAAGGCTTGAGGTTTCAAGTGAGAAACTAGCTTGTTCATCATCTTCATCTTGCTTCTTCAACCTCCATCTTAGGAGAAGGTATAAAACCCTAACTAGCTTCTATTTACATTTTAGTATATTTTCAAGACTAGATCTATACATGGAATTCAAGTTTAAAAGGTTAAACTACACATGCAACTTTAAAATGCTTCCGCTTTATATACATATTACATATACTACCAAATGGGTCTTGTAAACTTATTTATGTGATGAATTCCATCAATGGTATCTAGAGCCAAAGTCTTGTTAATATGCTTCTTGATTTTGGCTAGTAAACTCATTTATTTTACAATCTACCAACATGCATGAAAGTAGAATGTGAAAATCATGAGTTTTGGTGGGTTTGGTGTCTTGGCCGAATTATTTGGGTCCCAAAAGTGGGTTTGGGACTTCAAGTTTGGCCAAGATTTGTTGTTATGTTATTGTTCACAATCGAGCCTAGACCGTGTGGATGAATGTTTGGATGATTTGGTTATTTTTCATGGTTGTTATATTCATTCATATGGTTTGTATAAATTTGTAATAATTTTGTAATTTTGGTTTGAAATAAGTTGTAAGTAATCTTGTAATTTTTCATGTAATTTATTCTATTTGTTTGTAAAAATAGAATAGGTTGTTATTTCATTTTCTAGAAAATTGTATTAGGATATAATTTTGTAAAATGAAGATGAAGATTACAAGATGGAGCACTTGAAGATTACAAGATTAAGTGGGAGATTTGTTTAAAAATCTCTTACTTTGGTTAACCCTCTTAGGTGACTTTTGTTTTGGCTAAACAAATGTCCACCAAAATGGCTCTTGATTGTGAACACTTTGTTATGCATGTTTGTGTATATTTGTATGTTTGGTTGCTACAAGATTATCACATGTTTACAACTTGCATAATACATTATAAATGGTTATAATAAAACATAACAAAATGACACTAATAATTGGTTATTAGACTTAAATAAAATGGTTTATTTAAAAGGTAATGAAATGGTTTATAACTAGTAATTGGTTTACTAAAAAGGACATGAAAATGAGTTTTTCATAAATATACTACACACCAAATGCATGTTGGTGTATAGCACTTTGTTTTCTAAACTAGAATGTAGAAAACCTAAAATCCCTTTACTATAACAAGGTAAACAAGTTAAACGTCATCCTTTTGTGGAAACACTTAGACATATTAAGGAATCTCTTGATGGGATAAAGGTCACCTAACCGTCATGAGTGAACTAATATCAATAAGGTACACTTCGCATACATGTGGGATAAAGGTCACCTAACCACTTGTATGTTAAGTCTACATGTTTACACAAGTAGGACGACTTGATTTGGGAATCATGAACTTAGGGTCACTGAAGCATGAGGAACAAATAGGCGTTGATGGGATTAATATGCCATGCAAAAGGATTGCATGATCCCATAACTTAGAAGTTGCAAAAGGATTGCAATTGTCATTATGACTACCTAGCTAAATCAAATGACGGGATAAAGGTCACCTAACCGGAATTTGATTTACCGTTGGATTCTAATATTTAATAAAACAAATTAAAAGGGTATTGTTTATTAAATTTAAAATCGATACTTAAAAGGACTTTGTTGAAATTTTGTAGATGGCCGCTAATAACAACAACAACATGCAAAACGCACCACTTAATATGAACAACCTATCGTTACGGTCTCTCCTCGAGAAAGACAAACTCAATCATACCAACTTTATGGATTGGTTCCGCAATCTTCGGATTGTCCTCAAACAAGAGGATAAAGCGTATGTACTTGAGGACCCCATTCCCGATCAACCGGATGAGAATGATGTGGAGGCAATGGCCTCTTACGATAAGTATTGTCATGACTCCCTTCAAGTCTCATGCTTAATGCTTGGGACTATGATACCCGAACTCCAAAAGGATTTCGAGCACCATAGTGCATACGACATGATAACGCAATTGAAGGAGATGTTCCTCCAACAAGCACGTGTCGAGCGCTTCGAAACGGTTCGGGCGCTACATGCTTGTCGTATGGACGATACCCAATCGGTTTCATCTTATGTACTTAAGATGAAAAGCCTTATCGATCGTGCTAACCGTCTTAACCTAAACATATCTAATGAGTTAGCCACCGATCTTATCCTTAACTCCCTATCAAAAAGGTTTGATCAATTTGTAATTAATTACAATATGAATGGGATGGATAAGAGTATAGGTGAGCTTCACGGTATGCTTAGAACGGCGGAAACTAGCATGGGTAAAAGGGCTTTACCCGTGTTAGCAATCGATCAAGGTGGATCCAAAGGTAACACCTCTAAGCCAAAGGTGGCTAAGAGAAAAGGACCCGCCTATCAAGGCAAAGGGAAGGGGAAGATGGTTAACCCAACCATCAACAAGGCTAAGAAGCAAAAGGTAGCCGAGAAGGCAAACCCCAAGGAAGACCCATGTTTCGGTTGCGGTGAGATGGGTCATTGGAAACGAAACTGTCCGGTCTACCTTAAGGAGTTGAAGGACAAGAGGGATGCAGGGCAAACCTCAGGTAATATATATATGGTATATATAGAGCTTAATATTACTTCTTCTAATACATGGGTATTAGACACGGGATGTGGAACTCATATTTGCAATTCTTTGCAGGGGTTCAAAAGAAGTGATCATATGGCGGGAACATCAAGTCTCTATATGGGCAATGGTGCAAAGGTGCATGTTAAAGCTCAAGGAGATTTTGTTTTGAAGCTTCCAAGCGGATTGGAACTTATTTTAGAAAATGTTTTGTATGCTCCGGATTTGTGTAGAAACATTATTTCTATTTCTCGCTTAAAACAATGTGGTTACGTTGTTAATTTTATTGATGATGATATTCATGTTTCTAAAGATAATGTATTCTATTTCAAGGCTTCGCCTTCAAATGGAATTTATGAATTGGTTCATGATGACGCATCATCGAGCTCTATATACCATACTAGCACCAAGAAACTCAAAAGGGATTTGAGTGATTCCTATTTATGGCATTGTCGCCTTGGTCACATAAACAAGAACCGAATGCATACACTTCAAAAGAATGGACTTTTGAAATCAAATGAAATGGATTCATTTGATGTATGTGAATCTTGTTTACAAGGCAAGATGACTAAAGCACCTTTCAAAGGGACTTATGAAAGGGCTAAAGATTTATTGGGATTAATACATTCGGATGTATGTGGACCATTTAAACCCATGACTAGGAATGGTGAAAGATACTTTGTTACTTTCATTGATGACTTTAGTCGTTTCGGATATGTCTACTTATTAAGACACAAGGACGAAACGTTTGAAGCATTCAAAGAATATCAAAACGAAGTACAAAATCAACTCAATAGGACAATTAAGGTACTTCTTACTGATAGAGGAGGTGAATACCTAAGCGATACCTTCCAAGATCATCTTAGGAGTTGTGGGATTATCTCACAACTTACTCCACCCGGAACACCCCAACTTAATGGAGTTTCCGAAAGGAGGAACCGAACCCTAATGGATATGGTTCGATCTATGATGGCAAAAAGCTCGTTACCTCTATCATTTTGGGGTTATTGTCTAAGCTCCGCGGCTCGTATTTTAAGTATGGCCCCAACCAAGAAAGTGGAACGAACTCCTCATGAGATGTGGTTTGGAAAACCTCCTTCTCTTTCATACTTGAAAGTATGGGGATGTGAAGCTTATCCTAAGCGTTATGTAGCTAATAAGCTACATGCTCGATTCACAAAGTGTATCTTTATAGGATATCCCAAAGATGACATGGGATATTACTTCTATGATCCATCCGAGCAAACGGTATTTGTTGCTCGGAAAGCGGAATTCCTAGAAACAAAGTTCCTTATGGAAGGTGATGGTGAAAGGAAGATAGATCTTGTAGAGGTACAAGATCAAGCCGATGATACACAATTGGTTGGCACTAGTACTCAACATGAGGATGTTGAAAATGATCAAGTGGATGATCAAGGTACACAAGACGTTCGAAGATCTAGTAGGATTAGTAATCCTCCCGAGAGATATGGGTTTCTCGTGGATGGTTGCTATACGGTTGATTTGGATGAACCGACAAACTACAAAGATGCTTTATCAAGGATTGATAAAGATAAATGGCAGGAATCCATGAACGCCGAGATGCAATCCATGTATGAAAACCAAGTTTGGGAACTTGTTGTGCAACCTCCTAGCTCCAAGCTAGTTGATTGCAAATGGCTTTTCAAGAAGAAAACCGACATACATGGAAACTTGGATACATACAAAGCTAGACTTGTAGCAAAAGGTTTCACTCAAACTCAAGGGGTTGATTATGATGAAACTTTCTCGCCAGTGGCAATGCTAAAGTCTATTAGGATATTATTTGCCATTGCTGCTCACTATGACTATGAAATATGGCAAATGGATGTCAAAACCTGTCATAACCCGTCCTTAACTGTAAGAACGTGTTAGATAACGTATGATTTCATTGCGAGGTATTGACCTCTATATGCGACATTTTTAAAAGAACAACTGCATTTATTTTACATTACAAACCATAACTCTTATTTTAATACAAGCTTTAGACAATAAAAAGATGATTATCGTTTAGCGATAATCTTAGACTTACAAACTTTACATGTGATGATAACAATATGATTTCTAGCATATTTTACATTACAAATCCTCCGATATGCAGTTTTATTTTTGACACAAATATGCATACTCAAGATCTTGTTTAAATTCAACATGTTGCAGCGGAAGCTTCTAATTATCACCTGAGAATAGACATGTTTAAAACGTCAACATAAAGTTGGTGAGATATAGGTTTAATGCCGGCAGCAATATATATATAGACCACAAGATTTCATATATAAACGTTTTAATAAAAATATTCTAAGTGGTTGAGCACTTGGTAACCATACTTAACATTTAATCACGTCGCATATTCCCTTTATTATGAAATCTTACTACACCGTACCAAGTGTAGTCACGAAACGAAGTACTGTGCAACCGTTGAATACTGGTCGTCCAGTCCGGTTGGGGTTGTCAGGCCCGATAGATCTATCAACAGGATTCGCGTTTACAATACCGCTGTAAATAACAGTTACCAAGCTACAAGGAAGTATGCCAGTGGTACAACTCAACGTAGAATATATTTTTCAGTTACTTGTGTCCATATCGTAAAACATAAAATACATGTATTCTCATCCCGAAATATTTAGAGTTTAAAAGTGGGACTATATACTCACTTTCGTCTTGAAGATATGTAATTTCGACTTGGTTTCCGATTGATATCACGAACCTATCCATATATAGTTTATCAATATATTTCTATTTTAAACAATCGTCACATATATATACTTTTTATACTTTTAATAGTTTTAATAATTTCTTAGTCCGTAGTTAGCAGTCCGATGTTAGTAATTCAATTTTAATGGTTCATTTTTAGGTGTTTAATAAACCCCCAATGAAATAAATAAAAACCCCCATCGTATATGTATTGGTCGAGATTAATCTTGACCCATGGTACCGGTGTTGTCAAATGATGTGTTGCGTACATAAAGTACCGGTGTTGTCAAATGACGTGTTGCGTACAATCATGGGATCTTATGATTAATCTTCTCGTATTGTTTACGGGTGATCCTGAACCATATAAAATTAAATTATGAGTACATATATATAAAATATCATGTTATTTTAAAAAGATGTGATTTATTTAATTTTCTCCAATTATTTTCGTAGCCAAACTAGTCTTAGATATCCGATCTCGTTTTGGTCATAGTTTCTTCGTTACAACTCCGTTTTCGTTGATTCAACTTGCCACTTCCTTGGATCGAGTCTCTCTTTAAGACTATGAACTGTAAATACCTTAGTTTGTATTCGAAATCACAGGTCATAGGTCAAACTTTAGTGAAACTTATGAAGTTAATCATTTTCCATCATGTAAACAACCTTAAATGATTATTTTTCTAAAAATACTTATACTTTGAGTTAAATCATGAAATTTTTATGTGTTATCATATTCATAGTAAAAATCATTTTTCCAGAAAATAAACCTCCAATTCAAAGTTTAAGATGGTTTTTAATTATCCAACCCAAAACAGCCCCCGGTTGCACTCCGACGTCGTAAAAACAGTTTTTAAGGTGTTCTTTGAAAAACCAAGTTATAACTTGTTAAGTTAGCATATATTTAAGTTATATTACAGGTCTTGAAGTATTTTAAAAGTTAAGTTAGAAGGATCTATTTAGTTTGCAAACAAGTTTGAAAACTTTCAAACTATGTTCTTGTTGTTAAATTTTTATACCACAAAATAAGATAGCTATATATATATGAATCGAATAAGGTTATGAACATAGTTACTACCTCAAGTTCCTTGGACAAGGTTGCTGTAAAATAGGAGTAAAAAGCTAGAACCAAAAGGGTGATGGAATTGAATGAAAGATTGGAAGTAAGTTTGTGTTCTTGGAAGGATTTCTTGAAGTGTTTTTGTAAGGTTTTCTTATGAGGTTTAAGTGTTGTTTTTGAAGCTAAATGATGGGGAAAATGCTTAGAGATGATCAAGTATGAAGTTAAGAGTATTTTAAGAGAGAAATAGAAGTGTAAGTATGAGAAAATGGGGTGAAGAAATGGTGTGCATGCATAAAAACGTTTTTAGGTTATAAAGGAAAAAAATGATACCTAACTTTGTTTTCTTGCTAAATAATTCATGCTACTTGACAAATGGTTGGTTCCACATGTTTCTTAATCATTTAAGGCTGCTAAGGAGCAGATTTTTATTGGTATATACCAATAGTAAATACATCTAGAAGCTGCGTATGATACGGGTACATATACCCTAGGTATACGTATAGAAATCTTTGAGAAAACGGAACGAGGATTCAAATATAGCTATCTTTTGTAAATATACTTATATTGTTTTATGTATTTAAGTCTTTAAAAGTGATTAAATACATTACTTATACGATATATGTATAAACATTATAGGTCATAAGTATTTAAGTCAAATAACGTTACGTATGGTTATCGTTTTGAAAACTTAAGTTAGTAGTTTCAAAATATACTTATAACTTATTGTTATTAATACAAAATGAGATATTAAAACATTCTTAGATCATGTTAAATATGTATATATACATATATATACACAAACGTATAATTATCATATATTGTATAGTTCGTGATATCATCGGTCAAACTAGACGGTCAAACGTTGTGTAAAACTCATTTCAAAAACATAAGTCTCAACAATTTGGATTGCTTATCATGTTGGTAAGGTTTAATTTATGTAAATATTAATCTTATAAGTATAGAACGATCGAAAAAGTGCGGGTCGTTACATTACCTCCCCGTTAAATAAATTTCGTCCCGAAATTTTAAAATTGTACCTATTTTGCGTCATTGAGAAACAAGTGTGGATACTTTTGTTTCATATGATCCTCTCGTTCCCACGTAAACTCGGGACCCCTTCGAGCATTCCAACGAACCTTAACGATCGGTATGTTGCTCTGCTTGAGCCGTTTAACTTCACGATCCATGATTTCGATTGGTTCTTCGATGAATTGTAGTTTCTCATCAACATGGATTTCTTCAAGAGGAATGGTGAGATCTTCCTTTGCTAGACACTTCTTAAGGTTTGAGACGTGAAATGTATTATGTACTCCGGCGAGTTGTTGCGGTAACTCGAGTCGATAAGCTACCGGTCCAATGCGTTCGATAATCTTGAACGGGCCTACATATCTTGGGTTCAGTTTACCCCTTTTTCCAAAACGTATTACACCTTTCCATGGTGACACCTTTAACATAACCATGTCACCGATCTGAAACTCTAATGGTTTCCTTCGGACATCGGCGTAACTCTTTTGGCGACTACGGGCTGTTTTCACTCTCTCCTTGATTTGTACTATCTTCTCAGTCGTTTCGTGTATGATCTCGGGACCAGTTAATTGTCGATCTCCTACTTCATTCCAACAAATAGGAGATCTACACTTCCTTCCATACAATGCTTCGAATGGCGCAGCTTTAATGCTCGCATGATAACTATTATTATACGAGAATTCTGCTAATGGTAGATATTTATCCCATCCGTTTCCAAAATCGATCACACATGCCCTGAGCATGTCTTCAAGAGTCTGAATCGTTCTTTCACTCTGCCCGTCGGTTTGCGGATGATACGCGGTACTCATATCCAAACGAGTTCCTAGGGCCTCCTGTAGTGATTGCCAGAACTTTGATGTAAATCTACTATCACGATCGGATATAATGGAAATAGGTATTCCATGCCTTGAAACTATTTCCTTTATATATAATCGTAATAATTTCTCCATTCTATCTGTTTCCTTTATAGGCAAGAAATGTGCAGATTTGGTAAGACGATCAACAATTACCCAAATGGTGTCATATCCCCAGGCAGTCTTTGGTAACTTCGTGATGAAATCCATGGTAATACCATCCCATTTCCATTCTGGGATTTCTGGTTGTTGAAGTAACCCTGACGGCTTCTGGTGTTCAGCTTTGACTTTGGAACAAGTTAAACATTCCCCAACATATGTTGCAACGTCTGTCTTTAAATTAGGCCACCAATAATGTGTCTTAAGATCTTGGTACATCTTTCCAACTCCAGGATGTATCGAGTATCTTGTCTTATGTGCCTCATTTAATATCAACTTCCTTAATCCACCCAACTTCGGTACCCAAATACGATTTGCAAAATATCGAATTCCATCTTCCCGCATAACGAGTTGCTTCTCATAATTCTTCATTATTTCATTTCCTATATTTTCTTTAGTAAGTGCTTCTCGTTGAACTTCTTTGATTTGTGAGTTGAGATTCATGCGAATTTTTATGTTCATCGCTCGTACTCGAATTGGTTCTCGTTCCTTTCTGCTTAGAGCGTCGGCCACCACGTTCGCTTTCCCGGGATGATAACGAATTTCACAATCATAGTCATTTATTAACTCAACCCACCTACGTTGCCTCATGTTCAGCTGTTTTTGATCGAAAATATGTTGAAGGCTTTTATGATCAGTAAACACAGTGCATTTAACCCCATACAAGTAGTGTCTCCATATTTTCAATGCAAACACGACTGCTCCCAGTTCTAGATCATGCGTCGTATAATTCCGCTCGTGAATCTTCAATTGTCGGGATGCGTATGCAATAACTTTCTTCCGTTGCATAAGAACGCAACCAAAACCTTGTCGCGAAGCGTCACAATATATTTCAAAATCATCGCTCCCTTCTGGTAACGATAAAATAGGTGCCGTAGTCAACTTCTTTTTCAGTAACTGAAATGCACTCTCCTGCTCAGAAGTCCATTCATATTTCTTCCCTTTTTGCGTTAACGCTGTCAACGGCTTAGCTATTCGGGAAAAATCTTGAATAAACCTTCTATAATAACCGGCTAAACCCAAAAATTGGCGTATCTGCATTGGTGTCTTAGGAGTCTCCCATTTTTCAATGGCTTCAATTTTTTCTGGATCAACCTGAATTCCTTTGCTACTAACAACGTGGCCAAGAAATTGCACTTCTTTCAACCAGAAAGCACATTTAGAAAATTTAGCATATAGCTGTTCTTTTCTTAACAACTCTAATATCAACCTTAAATGCTGCTCATGCTCTTGCTCACTCTTGGAATAGATAAGAATATCATCAATGAAAACGATAACAAACTTATCTAGATATGGACTACAAACTCGATTCATGAGGTCCATGAATACAGCTGGCGCATTCGTCAATCCAAACGGCATGACCAAAAATTCGTAATGACCGTAGCGTGTCCGAAAAGCAGTTTTCGGTATATCTTCTTCTTTGACACGTAATTGATGATAGCCCGATCTTAGGTCAATTTTCGAGTACACACATGATCCTTGGAGTTGATCAAATAAGTCGTCAATTCTCGGTAGTGGATACCGATTCTTGATAGTTAACTTATTTAATTCACGATAATCTATACACATTCGGAAAGATCCGTCTTTCTTCTTGACGAATAAAATTGGAGCTCCCCACGGTGAAGTACTTGGTCATATGAATCCACGATCCAGTAATTCTTTTAACTGGCTCTGAAGTTCTTTTAACTCGGACGGTGCAAGTCTATATGGAGCACGAGCCACTGGTGCAGCTCCTGGTACTAAATCTATTTGAAATTCTACAGATCTAAATGGAGGTAATCCCGGCAACTCTTCCGGAAATACTTGAGGAAAATCTCTTGCCACAGGCACGTCATTGATGCACTTCTCTTTTTCTTTCTTTTCGACTTTATTAACATGTGCTAAGATAGCATAGCACCCTTTCTTCAAGCACTTTTGAGCTTTCAAATAACTAATGAGTTTTAGCTTTGAGTTACCCTTCTCTCCATAAATCATTACTGGCGTTTTATCCTTACGAGGAATGCGAATTGCCTTCTTGGCGCACACAACTTCAGCTCCTATTTTGGACATCCAGTCCATGCCGACTATTACATCAAAACTTCCTAATTCTACGGGTATCAAGTCAATTTTAAACGTTTCTCCGGCTAAATTTATTTTACAATCACGACAAATTTTATCGGCTTTAATTAGTTTACCATTAGCTAACTCAATCATGTACTTAGCATCTAGAGATAATGATGAACAATTCAATTTAGCGTGAAAGTCTCTACACACGTAACTTCTATCAGCACCAGTATCAAATATAATAGATGCGGATAAGTTATTAATGGTAAACGTACCCGTAACAAGCTCCGGGTCTTCACATGCCTCTCTAGCATTAATAACAAATGCTCTCCCACGTGCAGGTCCGATATTCTTCTCTGAATTCGGGCACTGGCTCTTATAGTGACCTTGTTTTCCACACTCAAAACAAGTAATGGTAGCCAAAGCAGTTCTATTTGCATTGGTGGCAGGAGTCTTGGTACCATTTGTATTTGTAACGAGAGCCCTAAAATCTTCAGCAAGATGACCCTTTCGATTACATTTGTTGCATACCACATTACAGTAGCCAGAGTGATGTTTGTGGCATCGGTTGCATAAAGGATTTTGTCCTTTGTAACCAAAGCTTGAACCACTACCTGCACCTTGCGTAGTTTCTTGTTTCTTAAAAGATTGTTGTTGGTTACCTCGATCATAATTTCCATTCCACTTTCTTTTGTTACCTGATACCTTCACATCAGTATTGGATACTTTCTTATCCATGATGACCTGATCCATTAGCTCGTTTGCCATGGTTATAGCTTCATGAATTGTCTTAGGTTTCGATGCTGTAACATTTGCCTTGACCTTTTTGGGCAAACCATCTTTGTACATTTCAATCTTCCGTTCTTCGGTTGGAACCAATTCAGGACATAGCAAAACTAATTACATGAATCGCTGATTGTAGTTGGTGATTTCAGTACCAATAACCTTCAGACTTCGTAACTCATCTTCCAACTTCCTAACCTCGTTCCTTGGACAATATTCATTGATTAACATTGTTTTGAATTCTTCCCACGGAGTATCATAAGCTACATCTCCTCCTACAGCCTTCACATAATTTTTCCACCACGTGAGTGCACTATCTTGTAAAGTGCACGATGCGTATTTGGTCATGTCCTTTTCAACACAACCACTGATTTTAAACACAGTCTCCATCTTTTCTATCCACCGGGTTAAACCGATCGGTCCTTCTGTTCCACTGAATGATGAGGGCTTGCAAGCTTGAAAAGTTTTGTAAGTGCACCCCACACGAGGATTTGGGTTAACTGCAGCACCTCTTGCAGCCTCGACCCATAACATTCTGTCGTTCACTCGCTGATTGATGAGTTCCTGGATTTCTTGTTCCGTCATTCGGTTCAATCGCGCCATATTCTTCTATAAGAATGAAAAGAAAATAATTATTCACATGGAATATTATAGATGTAGTGTATATTTACAGTACATTATAGCTTATTAATAATATGAACCAGGTATTATTATAAAAGCCTTTTCTTCTTATTAGCGTTTTATAATTATATCTAGGGTAGTACCTACCCGTTAATGTCCATACTTAATAGCTTAGTACAGAATCAATTACTACCATCTAAATAATACTTAACCATGGAAAATTATTGCATTTCACACTTCACTATTTTTACATATGCTTATCTTACATCGAACATTAAGCAAACCACACTAATAATATTATACAAAACATTATATGATCCCATGGTTTAATACGGCAGCGTATCGTTTGGTCTATTTTCTAGGATGTTTAGGTTCAAAGAATAGCTTAACGCTTATCCTGGCTGTCTGCCTATATTTTGGCTGTGGGACTGAAGAACTGGATGCCGGGATAGAATGAATAGGAATAGCGGGAATAGGGGTGGTAGTGTCTAGTGGAGTTGGTGCCACATCATTCTCACTAAACTCGGGATTTGAATTTTCTAATTCATTAGCCTTTCGTTTCTTTCCTAGTTCGAACTCGTCTTTTGTAATTTCATGTATTTCTTCCTCGGGTTCACTTTCCTCCTCGGGTTCACTTTCCTCCTCGGGTTCACTTTCCTCCTCGGGTTCACTTTCCGGGTTCTCTATAGTTGGTTCATCCGGAATTTGTGAGTCTTCCCCAAAGATATCATTTTCGTCATCGGATAGGTTAATGACTGGAACACCATCTGAAGATTCTGGTTCGGAGTCGCTGAATGTGATAACAAGTTTTGAGCCCGACATCTATCATACAACAACTAACCCATTAGTACTACATAATATTTACATATAAATTTTAACCAACAATGATAAGCAATGGTTTTTAAATCAGACCCGGTCAAAGTCCAGACTTACTAATGTATCCTAACGACTTATCGGTTAGACACACTAATGCAAACCTGGTTCGCTAAGACCACCGCTCTGATACCACATGTCATAACCCGTCCTTAACTGTAAGAACGTGTTAGATAACGTATGATTTCATTGCGAGGTATTGACCTCTATATGCGACATTTTTAAAAGAACAACTGCATTTATTTTACATTACAAACCATAACTCTTATTTTAATACAAGCTTTAGGCAATAAAAAGATGATTATCGTTTAGCGATAATCTTAGACTTACAAACTTTACATGTGATGATAACAATACGATTTCTAGCATATTTTACATTACAAATCCTCCGATATGCAGTTTTATTTTTGACACAAATATGCATACTCAAGATCTTGTTTAAATTCAACATGTTGCAGCGGAAGCTTCTAATTATCACCTGAGAATAGACATGTTTAAAACGTCAACATAAAGTTGGTGAGATATAGGTTTAATGCCGGCAGCAATATATATATAGACCACAAGATTTCATATATAAACGTTTTAATAAAAATATTCTAAGTGGTTGAGCACTTGGTAACCATACTTAACATTTAATCACGTCGCATATTCCCTTTATTATGAAATCTTACTACACCGTACCAAGTGTAGTCACGAAACGAAGTACTGTGCAACCGTTGAATACTGGTCGTCCAGTCCGGTTGGGGTTGTCAGGCCCGATAGATCTATCAACAGGATTCGCGTTTACAATACCGCTGTAAATAACAGTTACCAAGCTACAAGGAAGTATGCCAGTGGTACAACTCAACGTAGAATATATTTTTCAGTTACTTGTGTCCATATCGTAAAACATAAAATACATGTATTCTCATCCCGAAATATTTAGAGTTTAAAAGTGGGACTATATACTCACTTTCGTCTTGAAGATATGTAATTTCGACTTGGTTTCCGATTGATATCACGAACCTATCCATATATAGTTTATCAATATATTTCTATTTTAAACAATCGTCACATATATATACTTTTTATACTTTTAATAGTTTTAATAATTTCTTAGTCCGTAGTTAGCAGTCCGATGTTAGTAATTCAATTTTAATGGTTCATTTTTAGGTGTTTAATAAACCCCCAATGAAATAAATAAAAACCCCCATCGTATATGTATTGGTCGAGATTAATCTTGACCCATGGTACCGGTGTTGTCAAATGACGTGTTGCGTACATAAAGTACCGGTGTTGTCAAATGACGTGTTGCGTACAATCATGGGATCTTATGATTAATCTTCTCGTATTGTTTACGGGTGATCCTGAACCATATAAAATTAAATTATGAGTACATATATATAAAATATCATGTTATTTTAAAAAGATGTGATTTATTTAATTTTCTCCAATTATTTTCGTAGCCAAACTAGTCTTAGATATCCGATCTCGTTTTGGTCATAGTTTCTTCGTTACAACTCCGTTTTCGTTGATTCAACTTGCCACTTCCTTGGATCGAGTCCCTCTTTAAGACTATGAACTGTAAATACCTTAGTTTGTATTCGAAATCACAGGTCATAGGTCAAACTTTAGTGAAACTTATGAAGTTAATCATTTTCCATCATGTAAACAACCTTAAATGATTATTTTTCTAAAAATACTTATACTTTGAGTTAAATCATGAAATTTTTATGTGTTATCATATTCATAGTAAAAATCATTTTTCCAGAAAATAAACCTCCAATTCAAAGTTTAAGATGGTTTTTAATTATCCAACCCAAAACAGCCCCCGGTTGCACTCCGACGTCGTAAAAACAGTTTTTAAGGTGTTCTTTGAAAAACCAAGTTATAACTTGTTAAGTTAGCATATATTTAAGTTATATTACAGGTCTTGAAGTATTTTAAAAGTTAAGTTAGAAGGATCTATTTAGTTTGCAAACAAGTTTGAAAACTTTCAAACTATGTTCTTGTTGTTAAATTTTTATACCACAAAATAAGATAGCTATATATATATGAATCGAATAAGGTTATGAACATAGTTACTACCTCAAGTTCCTTGGACAAGGTTGCTGTAAAAGAGGAGTAAAAAGCTAGAACCAAAAGGGTGATGGAATTGAATGAAAGATTGGAAGTAAGTTTGTGTTCTTGGAAGGATTTCTTGAAGTGTTTTTGTAAGGTTTTCTTATGAGGTTTAAGTGTTGTTTTTGAAGCTAAATGATGGGGAAAATGCTTAGAGATGATCAAGTATGAAGTTAAGAGTATTTTGAGAGAGAAATAGAAGTGTAAGTATGAGAAAATGGGGTGAAGAAATGGTGTGCATGCATAAAAACGTTTTTAGGTTATAAAGGAAAAAAAAAGATACCTAACTTTGTTTTCTTGCTAAATAATTCATGCTACTTGACAAATGGTTGGTTCCACATGTTTCTTAATCATTTAAGGCTGCTAAGGAGCAGATTTTTATTGGTATATACCAATAGTAAATACATCTAGAAGCTGCGTATGATACGGGTACATATACCCTAGGTATACGTATAGAAATCTTTGAGAAAACGGAACGAGGATTCAAATATAGCTATATTTTGTAAATATACTTATATTGTTTTATGTATTTAAGTCTTTAAAAGTGATTAAATACATTACTTATACGATATATGTATAAACATTATAGGTCATAAGTATTTAAGTCAAATAACGTTACGTATGGTTATCGTTTTGAAAACTTAAGTTAGTAGTTTCAAAATATACTTATAACTTATTGTTATTAATACAAAATGAGATATTAAAACATTCTTAGATCATGTTAAATATGTATATATACATATATATACACAAACGTATAATTATCATATATTGTATAGTTCGTGATATCATTGGTCAAACTAGACGGTCAAACGTTGTGTAAAACTCATTTCAAAAACATAAGTCTCAACTATTTGGATTGCTTATCATGTTGGTAAGGTTTAATTTATGTAAATATTAATCTTATAAGTATAGAACGATCGAAAAAGTGCGGGTCGTTACAAAACCGCTTTCCTAAATGGATATCTTGAGGAAGATGTCTATATGGTACAGCCCGAAGGTTTTGTTGATCCGAAAAATCCTAAGAAGGTATGCAAGTTAAAGAAGTCAATCTACGGATTGAAACAAGCATCTAGAATGTGGAATCATCGCTTTAATGAAGAGGCAAAGAAATTTGGCTTCATTAAAAATGGTGATGAAGCTTGTGTGTACAAGAAGGCTAGTGGGAGCTCTATAATGTTCCTTGTGCTATATGTGGATGATATATTATTATTTGGGAATGATATTACCACAATGCAAGAAGTCAAAACTTGGCTAAAGAGTTGCTTCTCCATTAAGGATCTTGGAGAAGCACAATACATATTGGGGATTGGGATCTATAGGAATAGATCCAAGAGATTGATAGGTTTAAGTCAATGTACATACATTGATAAAATCTTGAAAAGGTTCAAGATGGAAAACTCTAAGAAAGGTTTGGTACCTATTCAAAAGGGAACCGTTCTCAGTTCATCTCAGTGTCCTACCACGAAAGATGAACAAGAGAGAATGAAGAAAGTCCCATACGCATCTGCTATTGGGTCTATCATGTATGCAATGATATGTACTAGACCGGATGTGTCATGCGCTCTAAGCTTGACAAGTAGATACCAGAATAACCTGGGAAATAGTCATTGGACTGCGGTTAAATGTATATTGAAATACCTTAGAAGGACTAAGGATATGTTTCTAATATATGGGTCTGGTGAGGAGGAACTCGCTGTAAAAGGTTACGTGGACGCGAGTTTCCAAACTGATCGAGATGACTCTCGATCACAATCCGGTTATGTCTTCATGTTGAATGGTGGTGCGGTCTCTTGGAAGAGCTCAAAACAGGAAGTTGTTGCGTTATCCACTACAGAGTCAGAGTACATTGCTGCCTCATTGGCAGCTCAGGAAGCTGCATGGATGAAGAAATTCATCGACGACTTAGGAGTGGTCCCTTCCATTCAGGACCCTCTTGAGATCTTTTGTGACAACGAGGGTGCGATTGCTCAAATCAAGGAACCTCGTGCTCATCAAAAGACTCGTCACATTGAGCGGAGATTCAACTACATCAGGGATGAGGTTGAAAAGGGAAAGATATGTATTCACAAGGTTCACACAGATCAAAATGTTGCGGATCCACTCACGAAGCTTTTACATGGGCCAAAACATGAGGGACATGTTTGTGCATTAGGGCTTCGATATTCTAGTGATTGGAATTGATCTATTTTATGTATTGTAACGGAACGAATTAGTTCAAACTCATTAATATAATTGTGGTATTAATTTATTTATGAGTCATGTTCCAATTTTGCATATTTTATCCATGAATAAACTATTATTCTGAATTCCGTAGTTGATCACATTTGTGGGAACAAGTGTGAGGTCTAGACTATTATGAACTTGGATTGGTTAGCATTCAAATGGTGAATGTGGGACAAGGTTGCAACCAAGGTTCATAGATATTTGTGGGACACAAATATTGGAAGACCCGCTCTCAAGATTTACTATATGGAGCCTTTGTGGTTGATCACATGTAGTCTTGAGTAAAGGAGAATATCATTATATCCTCTGACCTGAGACACATATTGGGTTCAGACATTCACCGAATATTGTGCCTTGATTCTTTCCTTCGCTATTCTGAAACATGGTAGTACATAAGGGAGGCTTCAGGCATGGTACGAAGTGTAGTATCTAGGACGTATGTAGTCAAGATGGAATTTGTCCCTCTTATTCGTTGAGAGTCGGATGTCTAAGGCCTGATAAAGTTAGATCTATAAGAGAGTGATCACTCTATGTCTCTTGGATTTGACATGACACCTAGGACGAAAGGATATATTGAAAGATTCACCTAAATCATACTCGAGATGGGAACTCGAAAGGGATGATGTTATTGAATGGCACCAAGTCATAACACATTGGGGGTGATGGACGGTCGTTAGGTGGTATCCGTCACTTGCATTAATTCCTTATGTTTCTCGTGCAAGTGGGAGATTGAAGGTATTTCATGTGCCCGAGAGACATAATTAATTAATGTGGCCAATATGTTATGATCCAAGTCGGGTCATACCCAATAACAAGCCGTCAACACTTTTATGTATTTGTTTTAATGAGTGGATCTTTAAAATAAATACTTGACACTTAGACTTTAGAATTTGGTTTTCTAAAGATAAAATGCAAGAAATAATTATTTGGATAATTATAAGTGCAAGTTTAATTATTTGTATGATTAACTAATGTGTGTGTTATAATTTTAATGTGCAAGTAACATATATATAACTTTATAAGTGGTTTATAAAGATATACATATGTGCATGTAATTATATATATAAAGAGTGCATTCATCAAGAGGTAAATAATAAAAAAAAAAAAAAGGGGGTAATAATGGGATGGTTTTGGGGACTCCCATGTAGCCTCCCCATGCTTGCCTTTTATTAAATATTACACTCTACCTTTTGCATGCCTTCTTGCACATTCCAATACACACATCTTACTTGCAATTTCAAAATCTAAAACTCTCTTCCAACTCTCATCTTGGCCGATTTTTAGGGAGGAAGAACAAGGTGTTCTTCAATTGATTTTCTTGCATTTGTGTCTAAATCCTAACCAAGTTTAAAGGGTGTTGATATACAAAGGTTTGTGGGTATCAAAGGCTTGAGGTTTCAAGTGAGAAACTAGCTTGTTCATCATCTTCATCTTGCTTCTTCAACCTCCATCTTAGGAGAAGGTATAAAACCCTAACTAGCTTCTATTTACATTTTAGTATATTTTCAAGACTAGATCTATACATGGAATTCAAGTTTAAAAGGTTAAACTACACATGCAACTTTAAAATGCTTCCGCTTTATATACATATTACATATACTACCAAATGGGTCTTGTAAACTTGTTTATGTGATGAATTCCATCAGATACACAACCTGAATGTACCATCTTTCTTCTTGACAAACAAAACAGGAGCTCCCCACGGTGATGTGCTTGGTCGAATGAAACCACGCTCTAAAAGTTCTTGTAATTGGCTTTGCAATTCTTTCATCTCGCTGGGTGCGAGTCTGTAAGGAGCACGAGCTATTGGTGCAGCTCCTGGTACAAGATCTATTTGAAATTCAACGGATCGATGTGGGGGTAATCCCGGTAATTCTTTCGGAAATACATCGGGAAATTCTTTTGCAATGGGAACATCATTGATGCTCTTTTCTTCAGTTTGTACTTTCTCGAAATGTGCTAGAGCAGCATAGCAACCTTTTCTTATTAGTTTTTGTGCCTTCAAATTACTAATAAGATGTAGCTTCGTGTTGCCCTTTTTTCCGTACACCATTAAGGGTTTTCCTTTTTCTCGTATAATGCGAATTGTATTTTTGTAACAAACGATCTCTGCTTTCACTTCTTTCAACCAGTCCATACCGATTATCACATCATAAATCCCTAACTCTACTGGTATCAAATCAATCTTAAATGTTTCGCTAACCAGTTTAATTTCTCGATTCCGACATATATTATCTGCTGAAATTAATTTACCATTTGCTAATTCGAGTAAAAATTTACTATCCAAAGGCGTCAATGGACAACTTATTTAGCACAAAAATCTCTACTCATATAGCTTCTATCCGCAAGATAAAATGAATGGATGAGAGGAGTTTGAATCCTTTGACCTAGTCACCATTTTGGAATTTTGGCAAGTTTAGTCCCTCAAGTTTGAATCGGGTGCGTGAATTACCTAATCGAGATAATTTAAAACGCGTATTAACGAAAGATGTTATAAATATATAACGGACTTTAAAATAGTTAAACGAAAAGTAACCGGAAAAAGGCGGGATGTTACATTACCTACTCCTTAAAAGAAATTTTGTCCCGAAATTTAAGTAGGCGAAGTAGTCGTTGTTTCTTCCTCGAGATCTTGCGTTTCCGAATTCACGAATAGATGAGGATACTTCCTTTGCATTTGATCTTGTCTTTCCCAAGTAAACTCGGGTCCCCTTTGCCATCTCGGTCGGAGATAATCGATAAGGGTACACCGTGTCGGGCTACGATTTCTTTGATGTAGAGTTGTGCGAGTTTCTCCATGTTGTCGGTTTCCTTCATTGCTAGGAAGTGCGCGGATTTAGTGAGTCGGTCAACAATGACCCAAATAGTATCATAACCGCCAACCGTCTTTAGTAGTTTGGTGATAAAATCCATCGTTATCCTTTCCCATTTCCATTGCGGGATTTCGGGTTGTTGAAGTAGTCCGGACGGTCTTTGATGTTCGGCTTTGACTTTGGAGCAAGTTAGGCACTTTCCAACATAAGTAGCGACGTCCCTTTTAATGTTCGGCCACCAATATTGTTCTTTGAGGTCGTGGTACATCTTATTGGCACCAGGGTGAATCGAATATCTTGACTTATGGGCTTCGTCTAAAATAAGGCTTCGCAAGTCCCCATAACTAGGTACCCAAATTCTTCCGGCGAAATATCGGAGTCCGGTTTCTTTAACTTCGAATCGAGAGGTGAGGACGTTCAAGTGTTCGAGAGAGATGTTTTCATCCTTGAGAGCTTCGTCTTGGGCTACACGAGTTTGACTATTGAGGTTGGTGTGAATGGTGATGTTTAAAGCTCGGACACGAAGAGGCACCGCTCTTTCTTTTCGACTTAAGGCATCGGCTACTACGTTTGCCTTCCCGGGATGGTAACGAAGCTCGCAATCGTAATTGTTCAAAGTTTCAATCCACCGTCATTGTGTCATGTTTAGTTGCTTTTGATCGAAGATGTGTTGAAGGCTTTTGTGATCGGTGAAGATAGTACTCTTGGTTCCATAAAGATAGTGTCTCCACATTTTAAGTGCAAAGACAACGGCTCCGAGTTCGAGATCATGAGTCGTGTAATTCCGTTCATGAATTTTTAGTTGTCGAGAGGCATAAGCAATGACTTTCTTCTGTTGCATCAATACACACCCAAAACCATGTTTCGAGGCATCGCAATATACAACAAAATCATCATTGCCTTCGGGAAGTGACAAGATAGGAGCGGTGGTTATCTTTGTCTTCAAGATTTGAAACGCGAATTCTTGCTCGGTCGCCCAAATGAATTTCTTTCCCTTGTGAGTTAATGCGGTTAGAGGACGTGCAACCAAAGAGAAGTTTTCGATGAATCTACGATAGTACCCGGCGAGACCCAAGAATTTACGAATGTGAGTAGGAGTAGTAGGAGTCTCCCATTTACTAATGGCTTCGATTTTCGTGGGATCGACTTTAATACCTTGATCACGTACAACATGACCAAGAAATTGAACTTCCTTCAACCAAAATTCACACTTGGAGAATTTGGCATAAAGTCGTTCTTGTCTCAAGAGTTCAAGCACAAGTCGGAGATGTTGTTCGTGTTCTTCTTCATTTTTAGAATAGATCAATATGTCATCGATGAACACAATAACGAATTTATCGAGATACGGTTTGCACATGCGGTTCATACGATCCATGAACACCGCCGGTGCATTAGTGAGACCAAATGGCATGACAAGGAATTCATAACTACCATAACGAGTCCGGAAAGTGGTTTTGGAGACATCTTCCCCCTTAACCCTTAATTGATGATAACCCGAGTGGAGATCGATTTTCGAATATACACAAGACCCTTGTAGTTGATCAAAGAGGTCATCGATGCGAGGAAGAGGATATCGGTTCTTAACCGTCAATTTATTTAGTTCACGATAATCAATGCACATTCGTAGGGATCCGTCTTTCTTTTTAACAAACAAAATCGGAGCGCCCCATGGTGAATGGCTAGGTTGGATAAAACCACGGTCAAGTAGTTCTTGGATTTGACTTTGCAATTCTTGCATTTCGGATGGAGCAAGTCTATACGGTGCACGTGCTACGGGTGCGGCTCCCGGAATAAGATCGATTTGGAATTATACCGGTCGATGAGGTGGAAGACCCGGCAATTCGTCGGGAAATACATCGGAAAAGTCACTAACAATTGGCACATCATCGATATGCTTCTCATCGGACTCGGCTTTCTTAACGTGGGCAAGGATCGCAAAACAACCCTTACGGAGTAGTTTTCTAACTTTAAGGCACGAAACGAGGTTGAGTCTGGTGTAACTCTTATCGCCATAAACAATCAAAGGTTCACCATTCTCGATAGGAATTCGGATTGCGTTAAGATCACAAAGGATGTGAGATTTCGTTTTGACTAACCAATTCATACCGATTATTACATCAAAGCTTCCTAGTTCCATGGGTATCAAGTCAATTTCAAATTCCTTACCCAAAATGTTTAACGTACACCCCCGGTAATATATGTCGGCACTTAATAGTTTCCCGTTAGCCACTTCAATGGTATAAGTGGTATCTAATGGAAGAGGTGGAGTGCTAAAAGAATGAGTCAAAGTCTTGGATACAAAGCATTTATCGGCACCCGAATCGAATAAGCAAGAGACATAAGAATTGTTGAGAAGAAACGTACCCGTGACTAGTTCAGTGTCATCCCGGGCTTCCTCGGTGTTGATGTTGAAAGCTCGGCCGCGCGTGTTGGGGTTATCTTTCTTCTTTGGGCATGCATTTCTATAATGACCCGTTTGGCCACATTCGTAACAAGTGCCCGTCTTTGGTGCATTGTGTGAAGACCCGTCCTAATCCATCCGGACGAAGTCCATATCGATTATAAACGATTCACAACAGTTGATTACATCACGAGGTACTTGACCTCTATATGATACATTTTACAAACATTGCATTCATTTTTGAAAAGACAAACTTTCATTACATCGAAAGTTGACAGGCATGCATACCATTTCATAATATATCCAACTATAATTGACTTGATAACAATCTTGATGAACTCGACGACTCGAATGCAACGTCTTTTGAAATATGCCATGAATGACTCCAAGTAATATCTATAAAATGAGCAAATACACAGCGGAAGATTTCTTTCGTACCTGAGAATAAACATGCTTTAAAGTGTCAACCAAAAGGTTGGTGAGTTCATTAGTTTAACTTAAACAATCGTTTCCATCATTTTAATAGACCACAAGATTTTAGATTTCCATTTCTCATAAACATACGTCCCATGCATAGAGACAAAAATATCATTCATATGGATTGAACACCTCGTAACCGACATTAACAATATGCATATATAAGAATATCCCCATCATTCCGGGATCCTCCTTCGGACATGATATAAATTTCGAAGTACTAAAACATCCGGTACTTTGGATGGGGCTTGTTGGGACCGATAGATCTATCTTTAGGATTCGCGTCAATTAGGGTGTCTGTTCCCTAATTCTTAGATTACCAGACTTAATAAAAAGGGGCATATTCGACTTCGATAATCCAACCATAGAATGTAGTTTCACGTACTTGTGTCAATTTCGTAAAACAGTTATAAAAGTTGCGCATGTATTGTCATAACCCGTCCTTAACCCTAAGAACGAGTTAGATAACGTATGATTTCATTGCGAGGTATTGACCTCTATATGAGACATTTTTAAAAGAAAACTGCATATATTTTACATTACAAACCACAAATCTTATTTTTGATACAAGCTTTAGACGATAGAAAGATGATTATCGTTTAGCGATAATCTTCGACTTACAAACTTTACAAATAATGATAACAACACGATTTCTAGTATATTTTACAACACAAATCCTCGGGTATGCAGTTTTATTTTTGACACAAATATGTGTACGCAAGATCCTGCTCAAATTCAACATAATGCAGCGGAAGCTTCTAATTATCACCTGAGAATAAACATGTTTAAAACGTCAACATAAAGTTGGTGAGATATAGGTTTAATGCCGGCAGCAATATATATATATATATATATATATATATATATATATATATATAGACCACAAGATTTCATATATAAACATTTTCATAAAAATATTCTAAGTGGTTGAGCACTTGGTAACCATACTTAACATTCAATCACGTCGCATATTCCCTTTAATATGAAATCTTACTACACCGTACCAAGTGTAGTCACAAAACGAAGTACTGTACAACCGTTGAATACTGGTCGTCCAGTCCGGTTGGGGTTGTCAGGCCCGATAGATCTATCAACAGGATTCGCGTTTACAATACCGCTGTAAATATTAGTTACCAAGCTATAGGGAAGTATGCCAGTGGTACAACTCAACGTAGAATATATTTTTCAGTTACTTGTGTCCATATCGTAAAACATAAAATACATGTATTCTCATCCCGAAATATTTAGAGTTTAAAAGTGGGACTATATACTCACTATTGTCTTGAAGATATGAAATTTTGACTTGGTCTCCGATTGATATCACGAACCTATCCGTATATAATATATCAATATATTTTCTTTTTAAGAAATAAACGTTTCATATATATACTTTTAATACTTTTATAATTCCTTAGTCCGTAGTTAGCAGTCTGATGTTAGTAGTCCACAATTAGTTGCTTAATAAAGTAAATAAATAAATAAAGACCACATCGTATTCATGTTGATCGGAATTAATCTTGACCCACGGTACCGGTGTTGTCAAATGACGTGTTGCGTACATAAAGTACCGGTGTTGTCAAATGACGTGTTGCGTACATACGTGAGGTCTTATGATTAATCTTCTCGTGTTGTTTACGGGTGGTCCTGAAATATATAAAATTAAATTACGAGTACATATATATAAAATATCATGTTATTTTAGAAAGATGTGATTTATTTAATTTTTCTCCAATTATTTTCATGGCTAAACAAGCTTTGGACACCCGATCTTATTTTGGTCATAATTTCTTCGTTACAACTCCGTTTTCGTTGGTTCAAATTGCCACTTCCTTGGATCGAGTCCCTCTTTAAGACTATGAACTGTAAATACCTTAGTTTGTATTCAAAATCACACGGCATAGGTGAAACTTTAGTGAAACTTATGAAGTTAAACATTTTCCTTTATGTAAACAACCTTAAATAATTATTTTTCTAAAAATACACATACTTTGAATTAAATCATGAAATTTTTATGTATTATCATATTCATAGAAAATATCATTTTTCCAGAAAATAAACCTCCAATTCAAGGTTCAAAATAGTTTTTAATTATCCAACCCAAAACAGCCCCCGGTTACACTCCGACACCGTAGATTCAGTTTTTAAGGTGTTCTTTGAAAAACCAAGTTATACCTTGTTAAGTTAGCATATAATTAAGATATGTTACAGGTCTTGAAGTATTTTAAAAGTTAAGTTAGAAGGATCTATTTAGTTTGCGAACAAGTTTGAAATCATTCAAACTATGTTCTAGTTTATAAACTCTTATATATATAGCTATAAATATATGAATTGAAAAAGAGTTGAAGTAGAGTTTTTACCTCAAGTTTAAAATGTAAAGTTGCTGGAAAGAAGTAGTAAAATAAAAGTTGAGAGAGTTCTTGCAAGTGTGTGTGAAAATTGGAAGTAAAATTTGGAAAATGAATGTGTAAAAATGAGTTAGAAATGGTGCTTATTTATAGGCTTGAAAATTTGGTTTTTAGTGAAAATATCTAAGATAAGTTAAAATTTATTATGTCATGAATGACATATTATTCCAATAATTGAAGATTTCTATTGGTATATACCAATAGTAAATACTTCTAGAAGCTGTGTATAGTACCCTAGATATACGTATAGGATTATTGAGGAAACGGAACGAGAATTCAAATATAACTATCTTTTGTAAATATACTTATATTGTTTTATGTATAAAAGCCCTTTAAAAATGATTAAATACATTACTTATACGATATATGTATAAACATTATAAATCATCAGTATTTATGTCAAATAACGTTACGTATGGTTATTGTTTTGAAAACTTAAGTTAGTAGTTTCAAAATATACTTATGACTTTTTGTTATTAATACAAAATGAGATATTAAAACATCCTTAGATCATGTTAAATATGTATGTATAATTATCATATATTGTATAGTTCGTGATGTCATCGGTCAAACTAGATGGTCAAACGTTGTGTAAAACTCTTTTCAAAAACATAAGTCTCAACAATTTGGATTGCTTATCATGTTGGTAAGGTTTAATTTATGTAAATATTAATCTCATAAGTATAGAACGATCGGAAAAGTCCGGGTCATTACAGTACCTACCCGTTAAATAAATTTCGTCCCGAAATTTTAAAATTGTACCTATTTTGCGTCATCGAGAAACAAGTGTGGATACTTTTGTTTCATCTGGTCCTCTCGTTCCCAAGTAAACTCGGGACCTCTTCTAGCACTCCAACGAACCTTGACGATCGGTATGTTGCTCTGCTTGAGCTGTTTAACTTCACGGTCCATGATTTCGATTGGTTCTTCGACGAATTGTAGTTTCTCGTCGACATGGATTTCTTCAAGAGGAATGGTGAGGTCTTCCTTTGCAAGACACTTCTTAAGGTTCGAGACGTGAAAGGTATTGTGTACTCCGGCAAGTTGTTGCGGTAACTCGAGTCGATAAGCTACCGGTCCAATGCGTTCGATAATCTTGAACGGGCCTACGTACCTTGGGTTCAGTTTACCCCTTTTTCCGAAACGTATTACACCTTTCCATGGTGACACCTTTAACATAACCATGTCCCCAATCTGAAACTCTAATGGTTTCCTTCGGACATCGGCGTAGCTCTTTTGGCGACTTCGGGCTGTTTTCAATCTCTCCTTGATTTGTACTATCTTCTCAGTCGTTTCGTGTATGATCTCGGGACCAGTTAATTGTCGATCTCCTACTTCATTCCAACAGATAGGAGATCTACACTTCCTTCCATACAATGCTTCGAATGGTGCAGCTTTAATGCTTGCATGATAACTATTATTATACGAAAATTCTGCTAACGGTAGATACTTATCCCATCCGTTTCCAAAATCGATCACACATGCCCTGAGCATGTCTTCAAGAGTCTGAATCGTTCTTTCACTCTGCCCGTCGGTTTGCGGATGATATGCGGTACTCATATCTAAACGAGTTCCTAGTGCCTCCTGCAGTGATTGCCAGAACTTTGAGGTAAATCTACTATCACGATCGGATATAATGGAAATAGGTATTCCATGCCTTGAAACAATTTCCTTTATATACAATCATAATAGTTTCTCCATTCTATCCGTTTCCTTTATAGGCAAGAAATGTGCAGATTTGGTAAGACGATCAACAATCACCCAAATGGTGTCGTATCCCCAGGCAGTCTTTGGTAACTTCGTGATGAAATCCATGGTAATACCATCCCATTTCCATTCTGGGATTTCTGGTTGTTGAAGTAACCCTGATGGTTTCTGGTGTTCTGCCTTGACCTTGGAACAAGTTAAACACTCCCCAACATATGTTGCAACGTCTGTCTTTAAGTTAGGCCACCAATAATGTGTCTTAAGATCTTGATACATCTTTCCAACTCCAGGATGTATCGAGTATCTTGTCTTATGTGCCTCGTTCAATATCAACTTCCTTAATCCACCCAACTTCGGTACCCAAATACGGTTTGCAAAATATCGAATTCCGTCTTCCCGTATAACGAGTTGCTTCTCATACTTCTTCATTATTTCCTTTCTTATGTTTTCTTTATTAAGTGCTTCTTGTTGAACTTCTTTGATTTGTGAGTTGAGATTCATGCGAATTTTTATGTTCATCGCTCGAACTCGAATTGGTTCTCGTTCCTTTCTGCTTAAAGCATCGGCCACCACGTTCGCCTTCCCGGGATGATAACGAATTTCACAATCATAGTCGTTTATTAACTCGACCCACCTACGTTGCCTCATGTTCAATTGTTTCTGATCAAAAATATGTTGAAGGCTTTTATGATCAGTAAACACATTGAATTTAACCCCATACAAATAGTGTCTCCACATCTTCAGTGCAAACACAACTGCTCCCAATTCTAGATCATGCGTCGTATAATTCCGCTCGTGAATCTTCAATTGTCGGGATGCGTATGCAATAACTTTCTTCCGTTGTATAAGAACGCAACCAAAACCTTGTCGCGAAGCGTCACAATATATTTCAAAATCATCGTTCCCTTCTGGTAACGATAATATAGGCGCCGTAGTTAACTTCTTCTTTAGTATTTGAAATGCGTTCTCCTGCTCTGAGGTCCATTCATATTTCTTCCCTTTTTGCGTTAACGCTGTTAACGGCTTAGCTATTCGGGAAAAATCTTGAATAAACCTTCTATAATAACCGGCTAAACCCAAAAATTGGCGTATCTGTGTTGGTGTCTTAGGAGTCTCCCATTTTTCAATGGCTTCAGTTTTTGCTGGATCAACCTGAATTCCTTTGCTACTAACAACGTGGCCAAGAAATTGAACTTCTTTCAACCAAAAAGCACACTTAGAAAATTTAGCATATAGTTGTTCTTTTCTCAACAACTCTAATATCAACCTTAAATGCTCTTCATGCTCTTGCTCACTCTTGGAATAGATAAGAATATCATCAATGAAAACGATAACAAACTTATCTAAATACGGACTACAAACTCGATTCATGAGGTCCATGAATACAGCTGGCGCATTCGTCAATCCAAACGGCATAACCAAAAATTTGTAATGACCATAACGTGTCCGAAAAGCAGTTTTCGGTATATCTTCTTCTTTGACACGTAGTTGATGATAGCCCGATCTTAGGTCGATTTTTGAATAAACACATGATCCTTGCAGTTGATCAAATAAGTCATCAATTCTCGGTAGTGGATATCGATTCTTGATAGTTAACTTATTTAATTCACGATAATCTATACACATCCTAAAGGATCCATCTTTCTTTTTAACAAATAGAATCGGAGCTCCCCACGGTGAAGTACTTGGTCGTATGAATCCACGGTCCAGTAATTCTTTTAACTGACTTTGAAGTTCTTTTAACTCGGACGGTGCAAGTCTATATGGCGCACGAGCCACTGGTGCAGCTCCTGGTACTAAATCTATTTGAAATTCTACAGATCTAAATGGAGGTAATCCCGGCAACTCTTCCGGAAAAACTTCAGGAAAATCTCTTGCCATAGGCACGTCATTGATACACTTCTCTTTCTTTTCGACTTTATTAACATGTGCTAGAATAGCATAACATCCCTTTTCTAAACACTTCTTGGCTTTCAAACAGCTAATGAGTTTTAGCTTTGAATCACCCTTCTCTCCATAAATCATCACCGGCATTTTATCCTTACAAGGAATGCGAATTGCCTTCTTGGCACACACAACTTCAACTCCTACTTTGGACATCCAGTCCATGCCGACTATTACATCAAAACTTCCTAATTCTACGGGTATTAAGTCTATTTTAAACGTTTCTCAGGCTAAATTTATTTCACAATCACGACAAATTTTATCGGCTTTAATTAGTTTACCATTAGCTAACTCAATCATATACTTAGCATCTAGAGGTAATGATGAACAATTCAATTTAGTGTAAAAATTTCTACACACGTAACTTCTATCGGCACCAGTATCAAATATAATAGATGCTGATAAGTTATTAATGGTAAACGTACCCGTAACAAGCTCCGGGTCTTCACGTGCCTCTCTAGCATTAATGATAAATGCTCTCCCACGTGCAGGTCCGACATTCTTCTCTGGATTCGGGCACTGGCTCTTATAGTGGCCTTGTTTTCCACACCCAAAACAAGTAATGGTAGCCAAAGCAGTTCTATTTGCGTTGGTGGCAGGAGTCTTGGCACCATTTGTATTCGTAACGAGAGCCCTACAATCTTCAGCAAGATGACCCTGTCGATTACATTTGTTGCATACCACACTACAGTAACCAAAGTGATGTTTGTGACATCGGTTGCATAAAGGACTTTGTCCTTTGTAACCAAAACCTGAACCACTACCCGCACCTTTCGGGGTTTCTTGTTTCTTAAAAGTTTGTTGTTGATTACCTCGATCATAGCTTCCATTCCACTTTCTCTTGTTACCTGATACCTTCACATCAGTATTGAATGCTTTCTTATCCAAAATGACCTGATCCATTAGCTCGTTTGCCATGGTTATAACTTCATGAATTGTCTTAGGTTTCGATGCTGTAACGTTTGCCTTGACCTTTGTGGGCAAACCATCTTTGTACATTTCAATCTTCCGTTCTTCGGTTGGAACCAATTCAGGACATAGTAAAACTAATTCCATGAATCGCTGATTGTAGTTGATGATTTCAGTACCAACAACCTTCAGACTTCGTAACTCATCTTCCAACTTCCTAACCTCATTCCTTGGACAATATTCGTGAATTAACATTGTTTTAAACTTCTCCCATGGAGTATCATAAGCTACATCTCCTCCTACAGCCTTCACATAATTTTTCCACCACGTAAGTGCACTATCTTGTAAAGTGCACGATGCATACTTGGTCATGTCCTTTTCATCACAACCACTGATTTTAAACACAGTTTCCATCTTTTCTATCCACCGGGTTAAACCGATCGGTCCTTCCGTTCCACTGAATGATGAGGGCTTGCAAGCTTGAAAAGTCTTGTAGGTGCATCCTACACGAGGATTTGGGTTAACTGCAGCAGCTCTTGCAGCCTCAACCCATAACATTCTGTCGTTCACTCGCTGGTTGATGAGTTCCTCGAGTTCTTGTTCCGTCATTCGATTCAATCGCGCCATTTCCTAATGAAAGAAAATAATTATTCACATGGAATATTATAGATGTAGTGTGTATTTATAGTACATTTATAGCTTATTAATAATATGAACCAGGTATTATTATAAAAGCTTTTTCTTCTTATTAGCGTTTTATAATTATATCTAGGGTAGTACCTACCCGTTAATGTTCATACTTAATAGCTTAGTACCGAACCAATTACTACAATCTAAATAATACTTAACCATGGAAAATTATTGCATTTCATACTTCACTATTTTACATATGCTTATCTTACATCGAACATTAAGCAAACCACACTAATAATATTATACAAAACATTATATGATCCCATGGTTTAATACGGCAGCGCATCGTTTGGTCTATTTTCTAGGACGTTTAGTTCCAATGAATGGCCTAACGCTTATCCTAGCTGTCTGCCTATATTTTGGCGGTGGGGCTGAAGAACTAGATGCCGGGACAGCACGAATAGGAATAGCGGGAATAGGGGTGGTAGTGTTTAGTGGAGTTGGTGCCACATCATCCTCCCTAAACTCGGGATTTGAATTTTCTAATTCATTAGCTTTTCGTTTCTTTCCTTGTTCGAACTTGTCTTTCGTAATTTCCTCGGGTTCACTTTCCTCCTCGGGTTCACTTTCCAGATTTTCTATAGTTGGTTCATCCGGAATTTGTGAGTCTTCCCCAAAGATATTATTTTCGTCATCGGATAGGTTAATGACTGGAACACCATTTGAAGATTCTGATTCGGAGTCGCTGAATATGATAATAAGTTTTGAGCCCGACATCTATCACACCACAACTAACTCATTAGTACTACATAATATTTACATATAAATTTTAACCAACAGTGATAAGCAATGGTTTTTGAAATCAGACCCGGTCAAAGTCCAGACTTACTAATGTATCCTAACGACTTATCAGTTAGACACACTAATGCAAACCTGGTTCGCTAAGACCACCGCTCTGATACCACATGTCATAACCCGTCCTTAACCCTAAGAACGAGTTAGATAACGTATGATTTCATTGCGAGGTATTGACCTCTATATGAGACATTTTTAAAAGAAAACTGCATATATTTTACATTACAAACCACAAATCTTATTTTTGATACAAGCTTTAGACGATAGAAAGATGATTATCGTTTAGCGATAATCTTCGACTTACAAACTTTACAAATAATGATAACAACACGATTTCTAGTATATTTTACAACACAAATCCCCGGGTATGCAGTTTTATTTTTGACACAAATATGTGTACGCAAGATCCTGCTCAAATTCAACATAATGCAGCGGAAGCTTCTAATTATCACCTGAGAATAAACATGTTTAAAACGTCAACATAAAGTTGGTGAGATATAGGTTTAATGCCGGCAGCAATATATATATATATAGACCACAAGATTTCATATATAAACATTTTCATAAAAATATTCTAAGTGGTTGAGCACTTGGTAACCATACTTAACATTCAATCACGTCGCATATTCCCTTTAATATGAAATCTTACTACACCGTACCAAGTGTAGTCACAAAACGAAGTACTGTGCAACCGTTGAATACTGGTCGTCCAGTCCGGTTGGGGTTGTCAGGCCCGATAGATCTATCAACAGGATTCGCGTTTACAATACCGCTGTAAATATTAGTTACCAAGCTATAGGGAAGTATGCCAGTGGTACAACTCAACGTAGAATATATTTTTCAGTTACTTGTGTCCATATCGTAAAACATAAAATACATGTATTCTCATCCCGAAATATTTAGAGTTTAAAAGTGGGACTATATACTCACTATTGTCTTGAAGATATGAAATTTTGACTTGGTCTCCGATTGATATCACGAACCTATCCGTATATAATATATCAATATATTTTCTTTTTAAGAAATAAACGTTTCATATATATACTTTTAATACTTTTATAATTCCTTAGTCCGTAGTTAGCAGTCTGATGTTAGTAGTCCACAATTAGTTGCTTAATAAAGTAAATAAATAAATAAAGACCACATCGTATTCATGTTGATCGGAATTAATCTTGACCCACGGTACCGGTGTTGTCAAATGACGTGTTGCGTACATAAAGTACCGGTGTTGTCAAATGACGTGTTGCGTACATACGTGAGGTCTTATGATTAATCTTCTCGTGTTGTTTACGGGTGGTCCTGAAATATATAAAATTAAATTACGAGTACATATATATAAAATATCATGTTATTTTAGAAAGATGTGATTTATTTAATTTTTCTCCAATTATTTTCGTGGCTAAACAAGCTTTGGACACCCGATCTTATTTTGGTCATAATTTCTTCGTTACAACTCCGTTTTTGTTGGTTCAAATTGCCACTTCCTTGGATCGAGTCCCTCTTTAAGACTATGAACTGTAAATACCTTAGTTTGTATTCAAAATCACACGGCATAGGTGAAACTTTAGTGAAACTTATGAAGTTAAACATTTTCCTTTATGTAAACAACCTTAAATAATTATTTTTCTAAAAATACACATACTTTGAATTAAATCATGAAATTTTTATGTATTATCATATTCATAGAAAATATCATTTTTCCAGAAAATAAACCTCCAATTCAAGGTTCAAAATAGTTTTTAATTATCCAACCCAAAACAGCCCCCGGTTACACTCCGACACCGTAGATTCAGTTTTTAAGGTGTTCTTTGAAAAACCAAGTTATACCTTGTTAAGTTAGCATATAATTAAGATATGTTACAGGTCTTGAAGTATTTTAAAAGTTAAGTTAGAAGGATCTATTTAGTTTGCGAACAAGTTTGAAATCATTCAAACTATGTTCTAGATTATAAACTCTTATATATATAGCTATAAATATATGAATTGAAAAAGAGTTGAAGTAGAGTTTTTACCTCAAGTTTAAAATGTAAAGTTGCTGGAAAGAAGTAGTAAAATAAAAGTTGAGAGAGTTCTTGCAAGTGTGTGTGAAAATTGGAAGTAAAATTTGGAAAATGAATGTGTAAAAATGAGTTAGAAATGGTGCTTATTTATAGGCTTGAAAATTTGGTTTTTAGTGAAAATATCTAAGATAAGTTAAAATTTATTATGTCATGAATGACATATTATTCCAATAATTGAAGATTTCTATTGGTATATACCAATAGTAAATACTTCTAGAAGCTGTGTATAGTACCCTAGATATACATATAGGATTATTGAGGAAACGAAACGAGAATTCAAATATAACTATCTTTTGTAAATATACTTATATTGTTTTATGTATAAAAGCCCTTTAAAAATGATTAAATACATTACTTATACGATATATGTATAAACATTATAAATCATCAGTATTTATGTCAAATAACGTTACGTATGGTTATTGTTTTGAAAACTTAAGTTAGTAGTTTCAAAATATACTTATGACTTTTTGTTATTAATACAAAATGAGATATTAAAACATCCTTAGATCATGTTAAATATGTATGTATAATTATCATATATTGTATAGTTCGTGATATCATCGGTCAAACTAGACGGTCAAACGTTGTGTAAAACTCTTTTCAAAAACATAAGTCTCAACAATTTGGATTGCTTATCATGTTGGTAAGGTTTAATTTATGTAAATATTAATCTCATAAGTATAGAACGATCGGAAAAGTCCGGGTCATTACATGTATTCTCAGCCCAAAAATATAAAGGGTAAAAAGGCAAATGAAACTCACCATACTGTATTTTGTAGTAAAAATACATATAACATCATTGAACAAGTGTAAGGTTGGCCTTTGATTCACGAACCTAAATATATTTATATATTTATGTATTTGTCAATATTTGTCTAATACATTAAGTTAAGTCATAGTGTACCACAATCCTAATGCTCGAGCCTAATATGCAAAGGTCGACAAAAATTAGTTTGACTCAAAATGATTTCCATTAAAAATGATTATTATATGATTTTAAATATCGTCGTTTTATATTTTTAAAAATATTTTAAAAGAATTAATAGAGTAAATAATATAATTCATTTATTAATAGATCGAATTTTATATTAAAATATACTTTTACATATCTTAAGTAATAAAATTTATAAAGTGCATTTAATATCATAAAAATATTGTGATAGATTCTATTGAGGTAATTATATACTTTGTATTACATTTTTATTTGATAAACTAGTATTGATAATAATAATAAGTAACAGTCGTGTTATTTTGTAATAATAATTTTTACTATTTTATTAATAAAAATCAATATTTATATTTACTAAAAATGATATTATGGTAAAATGATAATTGTAATTATGATATCTTTAATATTTACGATACTTTTTAATATTAACTTTAAAGTAATAATTTTCATTTAAAATGATAATAATAATGATATTTTATAATAACAATTCTTAATGATAATACTTTTATTGATAGTAATAATAATAATAATAATAATAATAATAATAATAATAATAATAAAAATAAAAATAATAATAATAATAATAATGATAATGATAATGATGTTAATAATAATAATTATAATATTAATAATAATATTAACAATTAGATAAAAATTAGAACAACGATATTAACGACGATAATAATAATTATTTTTACGAAATTTCAATTGGCTATAACTTCTAATCCGTCCATCAGATCCCTTTGGCACCTAAAGGTAAAGTTATTAATTTTTCACTAGCTTTCCAATGACATGCATATCTTACACCTTATTTCATCCCTAGTATAACAACCTTTAAGATTCAACATAACCTATTTAAGGGCAATATCAAATATACAAGCATGCACAATCCTATATTCTCGAGCACTAGTCAGGGATACACTATTAGTAAATAAAAGTTAAGTTATGAGTGCTCACGTATCAATATTGAGGTTCAATATTGTAGGAAAGGTACGAAGACGCGACGTAGATGACAAACACTAGATTGACCTCACGAACACACCCATGAACCATACCCATCACCTCCATGGCTATAACCCATAATTTCCTTAGCCCTATCCTACTCGCAAAACTTGTCTTGAAATGACCCGCTCATGGCCTCGTCGTAATATTTTATGTACATTAATACTAATAATAATACTCCTAACTATAAGATTAATAATAATATTAATCTTAATATTAATAATAATAATAATAATAATAATAATAATAATAATAATAATAATAATAATAATAATAAATATGTTAATATGTGTGTGTATGCGAGAGAGATAGGAAGTTAAATGAATCAGAAAATAGAACACGCTCGATTTATAAGCTTTGTGACCACCTACCCTCCTTTCCATTCATGGGGTCGCATGACCACAAATTCCAGCACATACGCACTAGTTGAATCATGCTGACACTCTTGTTACATCTCAAAAATGCACGAGTATAATGTTTATATAAATATTATTTAATATATAATATATTTAATTCTTAAGATTAATTAAATATTATATTATATTTATGCTCATGGTAAAAATATAATTTTTACAAAAATGACACGGTCGTGGTCTCACGACTCATGTACCACTTTCGGTTTTTCGGGCGCACTTTCGTACGTTTAGAAAACTAGCCTTTTACGTTACGTGACGTGTACCTTTTACAAAATTTAGACTTACTCAACAATAAATTACCTTTATAAAAATATAACTTATAAAATTGAGTGTTGTGGTCATTTCCTTCTATAAATTAAAGTCTCGTTGTTTGTCAAAATATTTTATTTTAAATTAAACATTTTGTGACACGTACCTTTATTAATAACTAGACTTAAATTAATTAAAAACTAACCCACTCAGAGTGTAACTTAATATTTTGAGTGTTTTGGTCATTTACTTTTATAATTCATACCCTCGTTAGTTATCGAAGTATATTTAATAACATTAACTTAAACCAAGACGTCTTTTGACTAAATTAAAATATATTTATAGGTTTGAAATACTTTAATAAAATATTTAGATTTTAATTATATTTCAAAGTATATTTGAAGATCGTTTATAATATTATATCCTATAACGTTTATATTTTAAAAAAATATATAATTTCCTTATGCGTCAACATTTAGTTTGTTTTCCTTAAACTTTCTAAATAATATAACTATATTCCCAAAGTTTCACTTTCACTCTAAATAATAGGAAGGTTAACTAGTTAACGTTTATATAGAAAGTCGAACAGAAAACTCCACTAACATTTGGCTAGTTCCCGTTAATTGACACATTTGTCTTCACTTATAACTCACTTTACCATTTTCCGAATACGGTTAATAATAAGGGTTACCTAATTCAAAGTGGACCTCATAACAGATACCCTTAATCATAATTCAATGTATCTGATAATTCAATCATTTGATATTATCTTTTAATCTCATCGATAAACTTACATCGAACAAATACATTCATGTAAAGTATTATCTATTCAATACCTTGATAGTATTTCCAGGTTCATAAAATAGATCTCATAGCTTATAATCATATCCACTAATCCGTTTGATGTTTTATATAATATATCTCAATTTAATAAACACACATATGTATATGTATATATAATTGTTCGTGAATCGCTAGGCATGGTCAAAGGGTAGTTGATTATATGAATATAGTTTTCAAAACTTTCGAGACTCAACATTACACATTTTTGCTCATCGTGTCGGGAACATATAAAGATTAAAGTTTAAA
Organism: Rutidosis leptorrhynchoides; assembly: GCF_046630445.1. Taxonomy (NCBI): domain Eukaryota; kingdom Viridiplantae; phylum Streptophyta; class Magnoliopsida; order Asterales; family Asteraceae; genus Rutidosis; species Rutidosis leptorrhynchoides. Next base: position 151,480 of record NC_092333.1, read on the forward strand.
TTTGATCGGAAATTTCCGGGTCATCACAGTACCTACCCGTTAAAAGAAATTTCATCCCGAAATTTGATAGCGGTCGTCATGGCTAACAATAAGAATGTTATTATGACGAATGTAAACTGATACATAGAGTTTTATCATCATTGAGTAATATAGATAACCCAATTTGATTATGCGAAGAGTATAAGTGAAGCTATCGCAAAAGAGTGAAAAATGAATAAATGCAGGTTTGACTTAACCGGCGGCGTGTTCAAGATTGCTTTCCGGAATTTAAGGAATTTAGAAGAAATCTTCATAATAAGATTTGATTCTTCGGTAATTAAGGAGATTTAGATCTTCTTTGGTTTAACGCGATAATCTGCTTCGATTGTCCTGTCGGATATTTCCCTATAAATCCGCGTTCTCCATTTCCTTACGACTCACACCCTCTATTCTTTCTTCCTCAATTCATACTTTGAAACATTCGTTAATATGCTCCATCCCATCCTGATCCTTGATATCCTCTTAACGTTCATATCCGTCATTCTTCTTTTTAATCTGCCACCAGAAGAATCTATTTACTTTTACTATACCCTAGGGTTTATAGTGTTTTTAGTTCTCCCGTGTCTTTACGTTGCTATATGCATCGATATATACGGTTTGTAATTTTTTGGGTTATTGCTAGATTTTTATATCTTCCCTGATATTTCGATGTCCCCTTCTGTCTTCTATAATCATCATCATCCATAGTTAATGCTCTCTTCTATTTGCTGCGGTTTATACCCCACATTTCCATTTCGAAGCTTTGTCCTTTCGTTTCTTCTTCTTGCGATTAAATAGCTCTTGTAATGGTCCGGAATTCATATGTATGGATTTAAGAAGGGATATAGTAATTGTCCTAAGAAGGAAAGGGTAATGGTAAATCCTGAATTGTTAAATTACCAGAATACCCTGAAAAAGACTGAATCATCAAGAAATATTTTCTTGATATGTTTAGAGATTAGATAGAATGTCAGAGTCGTGTAAATGACACATGATGACGGTATGTTCTGTGAATCATCACGTTCCATTAGAAAGTCAACATGAATTACTGCAATATAATGACGTTGATCAAGTGTCATTATATTATACTAACCCATGCATCAGTTCCCAACACTACTTCAAAACATTCATATTTAAATTTTTCAGAATTTAGAAACTAACACAGTTTCTTTTATGTTGCAGGTATTACGGAGAGATAAATGATCTCAGATAATAATCGTTGTGATAATATCTCCAGAAATATGGAGAATATGTATAATGAAAGATACGAAGATATCTTATAATATTTAGAGTGAGATGATGATGAAGAATATATGTCTGTGAAGGTTTAGAATAAGAAGTAAGGTGTTTGCTAACGAGTTCAGCAGGCACTGAATTATTTGGATTCTTTGAAGGCAGATTTAGTCTTTGTGATTTGTCCACTGCTTCCTTCATACTTTGCTCAATTCGTTTTTCAGTACCAAATCCTTTCTTTTTCTGAGCTTTACTAACTCACTATCTTTTATCATCAAACTTTTGACCGTTTAAACCATCTACCATTTTTATGTTTCCTCTGCATTTAATGCTAATATTTGAATCTTTGGTTAGCAATCCGAGGTGGGTTCAGAAGAATCGTATTTTAGATGATTAAACGCTGGTGGTAATAGGGTGGAATATGAAAGATTTCCCAGTAATAATGACGAAAGGGCAACGTATCTATCAGGGTTATAATAAGACTGGTCCGACTGAAAAATCAAAGTTGACTTGCTGGAGCTGTGACAAAATTGGCTACTTTGAAAAGGAATCGAAATGTTGTTTTTGCTAATGAATGATAAAGAATTCGACGCAGTACATGTTAGATTATGACTTTGGTTTCGAGAGTTTTTCAGGTACAAAACTTCGGATAACGTGTGGTTGGATCATTATCTCAATTGTTTATTATTTGAAGTGTCTTCTAGAATTTCGAAGGGTTTTAATTGCAGATTGTCATAGTCAATATCCAAATGATGAAATCGTCCTAAATCCCGAATGATTTTTCATATCCAACTTGCGTGTTACGATTAAAAGTGATGTTCTATCACAGTTTTGAAGTCAAAGTTTAGCTTTGAAAAATGTAAAGATCTAAGAGTGATGATTTTGGTTGTATCTCGAGTTGAATTCTGAAATTCCCAAAATCTGAATATGTAATTAGCTTCGAATGAGTATGGTTGTTTTGATTTCTATAGAAGAATGTATATTGGTTTAATTGATGATTATTGAATCAGAATTGAAGAATGTAACATATTAATTATGATTTTATATATCTCTCGGGTATTACCTACCCGTTAAAAAAAAATTTCACAAATAATCTTTTGTACAAGGAAATTTTTAATTACAATCTTTTATGAAAATATAATTACATATATATTTTCTTCAGATGTAATACCAATTTAATGAGTTAATATCATATTAAACTCATTTGGTTTTCGGCTTGAATTTCGAAATGAATAATCTCTAAAACATCAGAGATTACATAATCTTCGCAGAGTATTTTACTAATGTAATCAATACTTCAATATTTATTTTTATTGATATTCTTCAGCGAAGGATGTTGACGTTTGAAGAATTCTTGCGAACTTCGCAAGATACGAATGTTGTTTTTCAGTAAGTTTCTAGTATATCGAAGATGAAAGTGTAAAATCAAACAAGTTATTGAATTATACACTTGGTTTATTATAAACCCGGATTCATTTAATTGAAACATAGATTGTAGCTAACGATGGTTGGGTTGTTAACGAAAGATGTACATCATAGCATATTAGTAATATGAATTTATTCGAGTAGTATCTACTCTTTTTCAATTCATACTCAATGGCTTAGTACGAAAAATTTATATAGTTTCAGAATTCATATATATATAAAATATATATATAATTTCTTCAGAAGAATGAGTTAATACTTCATAACTCGTTGATACAAAATACTCGTTATTAATTCGTAATGGTTTCCACAGTGATTCTTAAACTGGCGAGACTTGTGAGGTTGGAGGTGCTGACGATTCTAACAATGTTGACAGCATTGACTGTGTTGGTGAGTCTATTGGTACCGCTGATTTTGTTTGGTAAAACAAGTCTAGCTTGTAAACCGCGCACCATTCTTATCAGGGTTTCGATTCTTTTCCCTATCATCTCTGTCCACTCATCTAGTTTTTGGTTAAGGCTGAGATAAATAATCTCTAAAACTTTAGAGAATACATAATCACCACAGAATGTTTCTCTGATGAAGTTATGAATCAATACTTCATCGTTTGTTGTTGTTGGTACTCCTTGGTATCTTTGATGCGTGTGACGTTGATATCCGATATACAGATTGGGATATTGAGGTGTGTGATGCGGATGTGATTGTTGGTGGTGGTAATGATCATGTTGATGTTAATGATGGTGGTTGTTGTTGATGCCGGTGATGCTGCTGGTGCTTATGGTATTGAGACTTGCGATGTGGATGTTACTGGTGGTACTGGTTACGCTGCTGGTGCTGCTGATGGTGTTTGTAACCTTCGCACCATATTTTCCAAAGCCACCACCCGAGCACAAAGCTCGTTGACTTCTTCTATCACACCGGGATGGTCAGCAGTCCGGACGAGCGGATAGATATAATCTAGAATTTGGTGTAGTATACAATCGTGACGAGATACTCTGGAGATGAGAGAGAAGATAGTCTCTCTAACAGGTTCACCGGTAAGTGCTTCAGGTTCATCGCCAAGAGGGCAATTTGGTGGATGGAAAGGATCACCTTCTTCGTGTCGCCAATGATTGAGGAGGCTGCGAACCCATCCCCATTTCATCCAGAATAGATGATGGCTGATTGGTTGATCCATTCCGGTCACACTGTTTTCAGAGCTCGCATGAAACTCCATATCGGCATAACTGTCAGAATCGGAGGAATTCGAACTAGATGCAGAATCCATCTCGTATAATCGGGGAAATGAATTTTTTTGTATGGAATAGATTGTAGGATTTAGATTTGGTATTCTTCAATACATAGTTTACATATGTATATATATTACCAAAATCCCATAAATTACGGAGGAATCTTTGAAAGAAAAAAAATGTCAGTCAAAGTTCACATTAACAGATATGCCGAGATAAGATTTCGTCTATACACTATTATGCAATAAATGCAGGAAAACGCATCTAGACTTAAGAATAATAAGTAGGTAATTTCTTACGGATGATAAGTACATGATTTCCGACTAAAAATGATAAGCAAAACTTTTGACATACAGACACGGTCGAAGTCCAGACTCACTAATGTATCCTAACGACTTATCAGTTAGACACACTAATGCAGACCTGGTTCGCTAAGACCACCGCTCTGATACCAACTGTGAAGACCCGTCCTAATCCATTCGGACGAAGTCCATATCGATTATAAACGATTCACAACAGTTGATTACATCGCGAGGTACTTGACCTCTATATGATACATTTTACAAACATTGCATTCGTTTTTGAAAAGACAAACTTTCATTACATCGAAAGTTGACAGGCATGCATACCATTTCATAATATATCCAACTATAATTGACTTGATAATAATCTTGATGAACTCGACGACTGGAATGCAACGTCTTTTGAAATATGCCATGAATGACTCCAAGTAATATCTATAAAATGAGCAAATACACAGCGGAAGATTTCTTTCGTACCTGAGAATAAACATGCTTTAAAGTGTCAACCAAAAGGTTGGTGAGTTCATTAGTTTAACTTAAACAATCGTTTCCATCATTTTAATAGACCACAAGATTTCAGATTTCCATTTCTCATAAACATACGTCCCATGCATAGAGACAAAAATATCATTCATATGGATTGAACACCTGGTAACCGACATTAACAATATGCATATATAAGAATATCCCCATCATTCCGGGATCCTCCTTCGGACATGATATAAATTTCGAAGTACTAAAACATCCGGTACTTTGGATGGGGCTTGCTGGGCCCGATAGATCTATCTTTAGGATTCGCGTCAATTAGGGTGTCTGTTCCCTAATTCTTAGATTACCAGACTTAATAAAAAGGGGCATATTCGACTTCGATAATCCAACCATAGAATGTAGTTTCACGTACTTGTGTCAATTTCGTAAAACAGTTATAAAAGTTGCGCATGTATTCTCAGCCCAAAAATATAAAGGGTAAAAAGGCAAATGAAACTCACCATACTGTATTTTGTAGTAAAAATACATATAACATCATTGAACAAGTGTAAGGTTGGCCTTTGATTCACGAACCTAAATATATTTATATATTTATGTATTTATCAATATTTGTCTAATACATTAAGTTAAGTCATAGTGTACCACAATCCTAATGCTCGAGTCTAATATGCAAAGGTCGACAAAAATTAGTTTGACTCAAAATGATTTCCATTAAAAATGATTATTATATGATTTTAAATATCGTCGTTTTATATTTTTAAAAATATTTTAAAAGAATTAATAGAGTAAATAATATAATTCATTTATTAATAGATCGAATTTTATATTAAAATATACTTTTACATATCTTAAGTAATAAAATTTATAAAGTGCATTTAATATCATAAAAATATTGTGATAGATTCTATTGAGGTAATTATATACTTTGTATTACATTTTTATTTGATAAACTAGTATTGATAATAATAATAAGTAACAGTCGTGTTATTTTGTAATAATAATTTTTACTATTTTATTAATAAAAATCAATATTTATATTTACTAAAAATGATATTATGGTAAAATGATAATTGTAATTATGATATCTTTAATATTTACGATACTTTTTAATATTAACTTTAAAGTAATAATTTTCATTTAAAATGATAATAATAATGATATTTTATAATAACAATTCTTAATGATAATACTTTTATTGATAGTAATAATAATAATAATAATAATAATAATAATAATAATAATAATAATAATAATAAAAATAATAATAATAATAATAATAATAATAATAATAATAATAATAATAATAATAATGATAATGATAATGATGTTAATAATAATAATTATAATATTAATAATAATATTAACAATTAGATAAAAATTAGAACAACGATATTAACGACGATAATAATAATTATTTTTACGAAATTTCAATTGGCTATAACTTCTAATCCGTCCATCAGATCCCTTTGGCACCTAAAGGTAAAGTTATTAATTTTTCACTAGCTTTCCAATGACATGCATATCTTACACCTTATTTCATCCCTAGTATAACAACCTTTAAGATTCAACATAACCTATTTAAGGGCAATATCAAATATACAAGCATGCACAATCCTATATTCTCGAGCACTAGTCAGGGATACACTATTAGTAAATAAAAGTTAAGTTATGAGTGCTCACGTATCAATATTGAGGTTCAATATTGTAGGAAAGGTACGAAGACGCGACGTAGATGACAAACACTAGATTGACCTCACGAACACACCCATGAACCATACCCATCACCTCCATGGCTATAACCCATAATTTCCTTAGCCCTATCCTACTCGCAAAACTTGTCTTGAAATGACCCGCTCATGACCTCGTCGTAATATTTTATGTACATTAATACTAATAATAATACTCCTAACTATAAGATTAATAATAATATTAATCTTAATATTAATAATAATAATAATAATAATAATAATAATAATAATAATAATAATAGTAATAATAATAATAATAATAATAATAATAATAATAATAATAATAATAATAATAATAAATATGTTAATATGTGTGTGTATGCGAGAGAGATAGGAAGTTAAATGAATCAGAAAATAGAACACGCTCGATTTATAAGCTTTGTGACCACCTACCCTCCTTTCCATTCATGGGGTCGCATGACCACAAATTCCAGCACATACGCACTAGTTGAATCATGCCGACACTCTTGTTACATCTCAAAAATGCACGAGTATAATGTTTATATAAATATTATTTAATATATAATATATTTAATTCTTAAGATTAATTAAATATTATATTACATTTATGCTCATGGTAAAAATATAATTTTTACAAAAATGACACGGTCGTGGTCTCACGACTCATGTACCACTTTCGGTTTTTCGGGCGCACTTTCGTACGTTTAGAAAACTAGCCTTTTACGTTACGTGACGTGTACCTTTTACAAAATTTAGACTTACTCAACAATAAATTACCTTTATAAAAATATAACTTATAAAATTGAGTGTTGTGGTCATTTCCTTCTATAAATTAAAGTCTCGTTGTTTGTCAAAATATTTTATTTTAAATTAAACATTTTGTGACACGTACCTTTATTAATAACTAGACTTAAATTAATTAAAAACTAACCCACTCAGAGTGTAACTTAATATTTTGAGTGTTTTGGTCATTTACTTTTATAATTCATACCCTCGTTAGTTATCGAAGTATATTTAATAACATTAACTTAAACCAAGACGTCTTTTGACTAAATTCAAATATATTTATAGGTTTGAAATACTTTAATAAAATATTTAGATTTTAATTATATTTCAAAGTATATTTGAAGATCGTTTATAATATTATATCCTATAACGTTTATATTTTAAAAAAATATATAATTTCCTTATGCGTCAACATTTAGTTTGTTTTCCTTAAACTTTCTAAATAATATAACTATATTCCCAAAGTTTCACTTTCACTCTAAATAATAGGAAGGTTAACTAGTTAACGTTTATATAGAAAGTCGAACAGAAAACTCCACTAACATTTGGCTAGTTCCCGTTAATTGACACATTTGTCTTCACTTATAACTCACTTTACCATTTTCCGAATACGGTTAATAATAAGGGTTACCTAATTCAAAGTGGACCTCATAACAGATACCCTTAATCATAATTCAATGTATCTGATAATTCAATCATTTGATATTATCTTTTAATCTCATCGATAAACTTACATTGAACAAATACATTCATGTAAAGTATTATATATTCAATACCTTGATAGTATTTCCAAGTTCATAAAATAGATCTCATAGCTTATAATCATATCCACTAATCTGTTCGATGTTTTATATAATATATCTCAATTTAATAAACACACATATGTATATGTATATATAATTGTTCGTGAATCGCTAGGCATGGTCAAAGGGTAGTTGATTATATGAATATAGTTTTCAAAACTTTCGAGACTCAACATTACACATTTTTGCTCATCGTGTCGGGAACATATAAAGATTAAAGTTTAAATTTGATCGGAAATTTCCGGGTCATCACACATTGGGCCACTTTCGAGCGACGGGAGTGGCACTTTTACAATCGTTGGCCTTATGACCAATTCCTTGGCACCGATGGCAAATTAGCTTACTACATTCGCCAAAGTGATGTTTGTTGCATTTGTTGCAAAGAGGTAGATTTCCGGCATAACCCTTCTTGCTGTCTGAGGTGAAAGATTTCTTGGCAAAGTTGTTGTTGCTTGATTGGGGAGCTTCCCATTTTCTTTTGTTGTTACCCGACTTGTCCTCGGCTTTAGGTGCCGATACTACGATTTCGTCCACCGTCTCTATCAATTTGCGGGCCATGTTCAAAGCTTCTTGATGATTAGGGGGTTTGGATGACATTACTCCGTGTTAGATGCTCTTTGGAATACCATCCATGTAAAGTTCAACCCTTAAAGACTCGGGGTTCACAAGGTTTGGGCACATCAAGGCTAGTTCAGAAAATCGTTGATTATAGGCCTTGAGATCGTTTCCGACCGCTTTTAGAGTTCTTAGCTCTTGTTCGAGCTTTCGGGTTTCCTCGCCCGGAAAGTATTCGGTGATCATCTTTCCTTTCAAATCGGACCAAGAGAGAGCGTGGGCTTTATCGGTACCCACCGATTGTACATAGGTGTTCCACCAAGTGAGAGTGACGCCGGAGAAAGTGTAAGTGGATTACTTGACCTTGTCTTGGTCCCGACAACCGCTTATGCTAAAAACGGCTTCCGTTTGTTCAAACCATCGAGTGAGAGCAACCGGTCCTCTGGTTCCATCGAAAGTGTGAGGTTTGCACCCCATGAAAGCTTTATAGGAGCATCCCTCGGTTGAGTTACCAGCTCCATTGTTGTTGTTGTTGTTTTTGTTTTTGTGGTTGTTATTATTATTGTTGTTGGATGAGTGACCTGCCATGGCCGCATCTACGGCGGTGGCTATCATGCGTTGTAGAGCTTGTTCGGGAGTTTCACGGCGTGGCGCACGGCGAGGAGGCATTGTTCCTTCAAAACAAAAGAATACCATTGGTTAGTATTCTAAACAATACTAACCGTGATATGGAATAAAGATAGCGAGAAAATTTTCCTTGACTCGCCTTAAATTCTTTATGCCACAATGTCGGAACGTTCATATGAGTCACCGTAATATAATCCCGGAAATTATATTACCCTGATTCATATGTGCATTCGACATCATTTCATATAGTCAAGGTGGCGTGTCAATCAAATTAAACAACGTGAGATTAAGATGAACTAAGAGTAGATATGAGTAGAAGCGTTCGAGTATAAATGCACAAGTAGTCAAGTAATTCCAACTTCAAGTCTATATGCCGGTTGTAGTCTAGACTCACCAATGTACCCTATGACTCGAGGTTGACACCAATGAACTCTAAATCCCTACAACCAACGCTCTGATACCATCTGTAGCTACCCGTCAAAATCGTCATTGACGGCGCCGTCTACTTAGGTCCCGTTACGTGGTCATAAGTCTTTAAAACAACGTTTGACCAAAAGATATGTCGCATTAATTTCAAATGTAAAGATTGTTCAAAGTTTACAAGAATAGTTCCACCACAAGTTACGTTACAAAGTTATAAGTACAAATGAAACTTATGCGACACAATTTAAAAGTAGCCAAAAGACGCTCCATGTATGCATATATACTCGACATCCAATGCAAGTATCAAAATAATGAGCGGAAGCATGTATCATGTATCGTTCAAGGACCTGAGAAAAACATAGAAATCTGTCAACGAAAATGTTGGTGAAATCATAGGTTTAAGTAAGTAAGTACAAATGAACCACAAGATTTATAACATTTCAATAATAGTTAACCATTCCAAAAATTTGTTATCACGAGCACCCAATTATCAATGATTAACATTCCTTCCATAGAACCCCATCACCTTAGTGCTAGAACATACACTGTTTCTCGAAAATATATTTCATTCGTAAACGGTAGCGAACCGTTTGAATGAGGGTTTGTCAAACCCATATGGCCATATAACATAAGTTCTCCCTTACACCCGGCAAGTGTAACTAATGATAATCGAATTGAGGATTTTTGTTCTAAACTCGTATGTAGAATGTTTGTTTTCCTGTACTTGTGTTCACTTAGTTAAAAAGGAACGTTTATGTTTTCTCATCCCAAATGTAAGTTTCAAAAGAGTAAAAGTGGGACTATGATCTCACCTTGAGTGCACGAGTAGTAAAGTACTTTAACAAGTAAACGTGTGCAAAGAACAATGCTAGTCTTGACCTAAACAATAGGTTGTATCAATAACGGTAAACACGATAGGTCAAAGATGTTCAATTAGTCATATGGCTCGTTTCGACTCGAATACTACAACATGTGAGTCAAATTGTCATGTTTCATGCAAGATACGAGTATAAAAGAACATTTGGTTAAGTTTGATTAAAAGTCAACTTGGTCGGGTCAAAGTCAACGAAAAAGTCAACACGTTCGGGTCGGGTCCCGAACTATTTCTCTAAGGTTTTTAATCATATATGAGCACGTTAGAACAAGTTACATGTGAATCGGAGGTGCGTAGCATAGTAAACATTTTTCGAAAAATGGTAAAACGAAACAGAAACTTCAAGTGTAACTGGACGGCGTCCAGATTTTCTGGACGGCGTCCAGTATTAAAGGACTGGATGGCGTCCCAATATCTGGACGGCGTCCATTATTAAAGAACTGGACGGCGTCCTAATATCTGGACGGCGTCCAAATTAGTATTCAGGTTCTGTTTGCTGAAAGTCTCAAGTGCACGAACCAAAATCCAAACAAACACAATTTATGATCCGCAAACAATCAAGACAAGTATCTTATACCGTTGGGAAGGTAATTTGACGAGGAAAACAACTAAACACATTTCATCAATCAATCTACCTATTACAACAACCAAAACCGCATCTAATGCTTAACATTAATCGCATACAAGTTCATAAATGCAATTCAATGATTCGGGCAACCAATTTACATGAATGATATGCCGTTTCGAAGGTAATCAAGCATACAATCCAACTAAACACTTACCAATAATAATCCATGGCATTCAATGCATCAAAAGTCCATTTCAAGTTCATCAAACCCTAACCCAAATTCACCAAAATCATAAATCAAGTTCATGAACTTTTCTAAAGCAACCTACACATCAAATTGAAGCTAGTGATACTAGGAACACAATTAGAACATGAAATTTTAACATCTAACAACATATGATCATCCAAAACTCAAGAACAACACACCAAAATTCAAGTTCATGCTAGTTACTTCAAAACAACAAGATCGAGCATACAATTCATATATTCATGTTAGACTTGAGCCATAGACACTAATTAACACTTTTATAAGTTAAAAACATCAAGAACACAAAATCTAGTGATTTTAGAAAGTTACCCAAATGTAATGAAATCGGTATGGAATCGAAGAGGAAGATGCAAGGATCACGAATTTGTAATTTGTTTTGTTGCTAACTTCCTAATCCGAATTTAGATGATGAATTCTTGTTGGTGTTTTTGAGAGAAAAAGAAGAAGAAGAAAGATGGAGAAGATGAAATGAATGGATGAGAGGAGTTTGACTCCTTTGACCTAGTCACCATTTTGGAATTTTGGCAAGTTTAGTCCCTCAAGTTTGAATCGGGTGCGTGAATTACCTAATCGAGATAATTTAAAACGCGTATTAACGAAAGATGTTATAAATATATAACGGACTTTAAAATAGTTAAATGGAAAGTAACCGGAAAAAGGCGGGATGTTACATTACCTACTCCTTAAAAGAAATTTCGTCCCGAAATTTAAGTAGGCGTAGTAGTCGTTGTTTCTTCCTCGAGATCTTGCGTTTCCGAATTCACGAATAGATGAGGATACTTCCTTTGCATTTGATCTTGTCTTTCCCAAGTAAACTCGGGTCCCCTTTTGGCATTCCAACGGACCTTGACAATTGGAATTCGGCTTTGTTTTAATGTTTTGACGGAGGTGTCCACAATTTCAACCGGTTCCTCCACAAAATGAAGTTTGTCATCGATAGTAAGCTCCTCGAGAGGGATGACGAGTTCGGGTTCGGCTAAACACTTTTTCAAGTTAGATACATGGAAAGTAGGATGAACGGAACTCAGTTGAGGAGGAAGATCTAAACGATAAGCAACGGTTCCAACACGCTCCAAGATTTCGAAAGGACCAATATACCGCGGATTTAGCTTCCCGCATTTCCCGAAACGAATTACACCTTTCCAAGGTGCGACTTTTAACATTACGCGATCACCGACTTGGAATTCGAGGTCGTTGCGTCTAGTGTCGGTATAGCTCTTTTGACGACTACGGGCCGTCCTAAGCCTATCTCGGATTTGAACGATCTTCTCGGTTGTTTCATGAATAAGTTCGGGACCGGTGATTTGTTTGTCGCCTACTTCGGCCCAACAAAGAGGAGAACGAAATTTTCGGCCATATAATGCTTCGAATGGTGCGGCGTCAATACTCGCGTGATAACTATTGTTGTAGGAGAATTCGGCGAGAGGCAAGTGCTTATCCCAAGCTTTTCCAAAGTCGACAACGCAAGCTCGTAGCATGTCTTCCAAGGTTTGAATTGTGCGTTCGCTTTGTCCGTAGGTTTGTGGATGATATGCGGTGCTCATGTCTAAACGCGTTCCCAATGCTTCTTGCAAAGTACGCCAAAATCTAGAAACAAAACGGCCATCTCGGTTGGAGATAATCGATAAGGGTACACCGTGTCGGGCTACGATTTCTTTGATGTAGAGTTGTGCGAGTTTCTCCATGTTGTCGGTTTCCTTCATGGCTAGGAAGTGCGCGGATTTAGTGAGTCGTTCAACAATGACCCAAATAGTATCATAATTGAAACAACCCAACCCGTACTCCGTACGATAAAATATTTTTTTATATATATATATATATATACACATTTATGCGCCAATTAAATATGTAGGCCAAATCACAAGTTCCATTAAAACGTACAACCATTTCCAATGTTTACAAAAGGCACAAAGGCCATTAATTAAGTTAATACAATTTTGACCGAATACAATGATAGTTTATAAACCAAACGACCCAACGAGCATGGTTTGGGACTAAACTACCCAAAAGGTGGTCAACTTCCAAAAGCTCCTACAAGCACATCGTCAAGGACATCTAGTGTCCAACAATCCCCTTCCCTTTATCCTCACCTGCAACTAAAAAGATAAACAACGCGAGGGGTAAGCTAACGCTTAGTGAATGCAATAATTATACATGATCATATATAATCTACTTACTTGCATACAATTACACAATACCACATACAAGCTAGCAATTCAACAACATGCAATCGATCATGCATGAACTACTACCCACGTTCCACATTAAGCTAGCAACACTAATAGCATATAGTTCACAATATAATATGCTAAGCACAATTCGCACAACCATGGTTAACCAAGTATACAAGAGAACGGTACATGATAGTCCGTTGGAGTTCATAACATCCACTAGTGTTACTTACACACCGCGTAATCACTAGTCCCCCGGGTGATGTCTTAAACACCGCGACTAACTCACCCTTACAACAATGTGGCGTCTTAAACACCGCGACGGATCCACACTTCATTCAATACAATGAGTGGTGTCTTGAACACCGCGACACTTCCACTCTCATGACCTTGTGGTGTCTTAAACACCGCGACAATACCACAAGTCAATCACACAATGAGTAGTGTCTTAAACACCGCGACAATACTACTCGTTACCTAGAATGTGGTGTCTTGAACACCGCGACACTTCCACATTCACACCACACAAATAAATACATTATATACGTTCACGCATAATTATTCCACTCACCTTGACGCAAGGATGATGAATATTCGCTTCCAACTCAAAGCCAAGTACCTATTACATTAAGTACCAATTCAATACATAAACTAGTGGAATTAACCACATTACATTTACTTGGGCATTTAATGACTCAATTCGCATTGAATGACCCAACTACACCACAACCGCCCCCTTAAAGGCCAAGACTCGACTTTAATTACCAACAATAGTGCATTAAGGTCTACTAGCCTCAAATGACATCCACCTAGGGTAATTTACACCCATTTTACCCAAACTAGGTCAACTAGTACATTCTTGACCCAATTGACATCTCTTTCAATTCTAACAAGTGTTTAATGCTTACAAAACCATTAACACTTTCAAACTCACAATTACAAGACCAAAATCCTAGATTATGGCCATTAGGGTTTCATTACAACAACCTAACCCAAATTCACCCATTTTACTCCCAAATGGGTCATACAAGTTTCTATTAACCAAAACCCTAGCCATAATCAATTAAAACGCGAAACTTAGAGTTAGAACTTACCGAGACTATCACCACGTAGCTAGAGTCACAAGGATCAACTTTAATACTAGCTCCAAAGATCAACCCTCACTTCTTCCTCTCTCAATCTCACTTTGAATTAAATTGGGTGTTAGAGTTTTGGGAGAGAAATTGAAGAAAAAGGAAAAAGGAAAAAGGAAAATGAAATAAATGATCTAGTGGACCAGATTTAATGCACCCATCTGATCTATACGTCTATTTACCATTTTGCCCCTCAAAATCCCTTAATTTGAACTAAATCCGAAATCTGGCCAGCAGGCCTGCCGCGGCGCGGCATTAATCGTCGCGGCGCGACGATACACTAAAAAGGTTTATTCAGTTTAGGCTGGTTCCTGTTCTAAAATCCTTTGGTGGGCCGCGGCGCGGACCCCCTTGTCGCGGCGCGACAATTGACTTCAACAGACCCCTTCGACTATTTTACACAATTCCAAGGTTTCCTCGACTAATTACTTCATCCTCGTTTCCCCAATACGCGTCCAAGCCTCAATCTAAGTCTCACGAGACCGAACACTACCCAAACTCATCTACATACATATATATACATTTATATACACATTCACACACAACTAACAAGTTAGCTATTCTAGCCGCATATCGAGCAAGTTATAGACGTACAATTGATTAGGTGTGTACCTTTAAGTGTGTACGGAATAACGGGGTGTTACAACTCTCCCCCACTTAGATCGGAGCGCGTCCTCGCGATCCAAGCCGCGTGACAAGCCGGAAGGTAAACCAAAACAAACTCTTCGGATTCCCATGTAAACTCGGAACCTTTATTCCGTCGCCATTGAACTTTGTAGGTCCTAACCTCCTTATGTCTCAATCGTTTGACCTTCTCATCAAGTATGGCAATCGGCTCTTCAATATACTCCAACTTATTGTTTAGCTCAATTTCATCTAAAGGCATCCATGAAGAATCATCCGCAAGGCACTTACGGAGGTGAGAAACATGAAACGTGTTATGGATCCCCGCAAGCTCTTCGGGCAATTCCAATCGATATGCAACTTCACCAACACGAGCTAAAACTTTAAACGGTCCAATAAACCGAGGACCTAACTTTCCCCGTTTTCGAAATCGAATAATACCCTTCCATGGCGAAACCTTAAGCATAACCATATCGCCCTCTTGGAATTCGATCGTTCGTCTACGTTTATCGGCATACGACTTTTGCCTATCTTGAGCCTTCTTCAAATGCTCCCGAATAATATCAATCTTGTTATTCATCTCTAAAACCAAATCGGTACTTCCGATTTCTCTTTGACCCACTTCTCCCCAACAAATGGGAGTTCGACACCTTCGGCCATAAAGCATCTCGTAAGGTGGCATCCCGATACTAGTATGAAAACTATTATTGTATGAGAATTCCACCAAAGGTAAATGCTCATCCCAACTACCACCAAAATCAATGATGCACGCCCGTAGCATATCTTCCAAAGTTTGATTCGTACGCTCGGTTTGACCGTCCGTTTGAGGATGATACGCCGTGCTCAACTTTAATTGTGTACCCATATCTTCATGAAACTTTTCCCAAAATCGAGATGTAAAACGGGTATCTCGATCCGAAATAATAGATATAGGAACGCCATGTCGCGAGACCACTTCCTTGATAAACAACTTAGCCAAGGCCTCCGACGATATTGCTTCTTTAATAGGAAGAAACAAAGCGCTTTTCGTCAACCGGTCCACGATCACCCAAATCGAATCATATTGAGTTCTCGCCGTCTTAGGTAACTTAGTGATAAAATCCATGGCAATGTGCTCCCATTTCCACTTCGGGATTTCTAACGGTTGCAACTTACCATACGGCTTTTGATGCTCGGCTTTAACTTGCAAACAAGTAACACATCGTTCGACGTATTTTACAACATCGCGTTTCATTCCCGGCCACCAATAATCTTTCTTCAAGTCATGATACATTTTCGTCGCGCCCGGATGAATGGAATATTTCGACTTATGTGCTTCATCGAGTAGCACCCGTCGGTAATCACCCGTCTTAGGCACCCACACCCTTCCTTGAAAGGACAACAAACCCCGCGGACCCATAGTAATAGACTCCGATTGGCCCACAATTCGTTCCGCGTGCTTATCGTGAACATAAGCCTCTATTTGGTCTTCACCCATCTTTTCAAGAAAGTCGTTAGTGATAATCAAACGTAACGATGTTATACGTATCGCCGGATGTTGAGTCTTTCGACTTAACGCATCCGCGACCACATTCGCCTTACCAGGATGGTAAAGTATCTCACAATCATAATCTTTCACCACATCCATCCATCTACGTTGACGATAATTCAAATCCCTTTGAGTAAAAAGGTGTTTCAAATTCTTATGATCCGAATATATCGTACACTTGACACCATATAAGTAGTGGCGCCAAATTTTCAACGCATGCACAACCGCCGCCATTTCAAGATCATGAGTCGGGTACCTCGTTTCGTGTTCCTTTAATTGCCGAGAGGCATAAGCAATGACTTTACCCCTCTGCATAAGAACGCACCCGAGCCCATTTAAAGAAGCATCACAATAAACCACCATGTCTTCGACACCTTCCGGTAACACTAACACCGGAGCTTGACACAACTTCTCTTTCAATAATTGAAAAGCAATTTCTTGCTCGTTTTCCCAATTGAACTTAGCACTCTTCCTTGTCAACTTCGTTAATGGAGAAGCAATCTTAGAAAAGTCTTGGATAAACCGACGATAATAACCGGCCAATCCGAGAAAACTTCGGATCTCCGTGGGCGTAGTCGGTCGTCCCCAACTCTTCACCGTCTCAATCTTCCCCGGATCCACTTGGATACCGCTATCGTTCACAATGTGACCAAGGAATTGAACCTCCCTTAGCCAAAATTCACATTTAGAGAACTTTGCATACAACTTCTCTTTTCTTAGCGTCTTCAAAACTTCACTCAAGTGACGTTCATGTTCGTGCATACTTTTCGAGTAGACTAGTATTTCGTCAATGAACACAATAACTGACTTGTCCAACATAGGTTGGCACACCCGGTTCATAAGATCCATGAATGCCGCCGGTGCATTCGTAAGACCGAAGGGCATAACTACAAATTCATAATGCCCGTAACGCGTTCGGAAAGCCGTTTTCTCAATATCTTCCTCACGGACCCGCATTTGGTGATAGCCGGACCGTAGGTCGATCTTAGAGAAATACATTGCGCCTTGAAGTTGATCAAACAAATCGTCGATCCTAGGTAGTGGATAACGATTCTTGATCGTCACTTTATTCAACTCACGGTAATCAATGCACATACGCATACTACCGTCTTTCTTCTTCACAAATAAGACCGGAGCGCCCCAAGGCGAAGCACTCGGTCGGATAAAACCCTTCTCGAGCAATTCTTGAATTTGATTCAATAACTCTTGCATCTCCGTTGGTGCTAAACGATAAGGAGTTTTAGCTATGGGGGTAGCCACCGGAACCAACTCGATGCGAAATTCGACTTGTCTTTCCGCCGGGACACCCGGTAACTCATCCGGAAAGACATCCTCAAACTCATTAACTACCGGAATTTCACGAATTGGTGGTGGCTCATTACGAGTGTCGACAACATGAGCAAGGAAAGCCATACCACCGGTAACAACGTGACGTCGTGCCCGAGCAAAAGTGCATATCGGCACCGATCTCCTTCGTTTGTCACCATGAATAATCATCTCTCCCCCACTTGGGGTCTTTACACGAATAAACTTGTCGTGGCATGCAATATCGGCTCTATAACGATCGAGCCAATCCATACCAACGACAACATCAAAATCACCCAAAGTCATCGGAATAAGATCAATTTCGAAACTTTCGGCGCCAAACACAACATTGCAATTTTTACACACATCAACCACTAGCGCCGTCTTGCCATCCGCTATTTCAACTTCTACCGGACGACTCAACTTTACTAGCGGTTTATTTAACTTAGGCACAAATCTTGGAGATACGAAAGACAAATTAGCACCACTATCAAAAAGTATCCGAGCCGGATTAGAATTAACCATGAAAGTACCTGAAACGACTTCATTGGATTGTTTAGCTTCTTCATCAGACATCAAGTAGTTACGACCCCTAGCCGTACCCGCTGCCTTCTCTATCCGCTTAGCATTATCATTATGCAACTCGGGACACTCGGGTTTCTTGTGTCCCTCCTTCCCACAATTGTAGCAAGTGAATTTTGTAGTAGAAGATGGTTTGGTACAATCACGAGCCATATGCCCCCTTCGCCCACAATTATGACAAGTATAGGGGAAATCCCCCGAGGCACCTTTCTTCACACTCCCCACACTCTCGGTTGGGCCTTTCTTTGACTTCTTGCTTGAAAAATTTGAGTGACTCGAACCTTCATACTTTCTCTTCCTCAACACAATCGCTTCAAACCCTTTCGCCATATTAAACAACTCATCGAAGCTCTTCACCACGTTTACGCTAATCTTTTCTTGATAACTATCATTCAAGGTTCGATAGAAATCTTCTTTCAACATTTTATCATTCCCGACATACTCCGGGCAAAATTGCGTCTTGGACAAGAACACGGATTTGAGAGTGTTCAAGTCCATCGACCCTTGCCTCAAGGTACGTAGCTCGTCCTTAAGTCTTGTAAGATCGGCCGAAGTTCGGTACTCATCGAAGAACTCCACTCTAAATTCCTCCCAAGTGAAGTCCATACATTGTTCTTCACCATAGAGTTGGATCTTAGCATCCCACCACAATTTCGCATCACCCCTTAACATGCTACAACCATACCTAGTCCTCTTGTCGGGTGGACACTCACAAGTACGGAAGGCCCCCTCCATATCGGAGATGAATCGGGCACTCTTGAGTGGGTCCCGATCGCCCTCAAAAGTAGGAGGTTGAGCATCCCTAAAGTTCTTGAAGAAAAAGTCACGCCTTCCCCCATTTTCTTCTTGAAGAGCAATCTTAATTTGCTCCTTAACCAAAGCGACGACTTGTTCGTCAATCGTCTCGATAAACATCTTCTTAACATCTTCGCGAAACTCCGCCTTTTGGCGTTGAAAGATGGCCTCAACCTTGGCCGTGAACTCGGGGTCCTCGCTCGTGCCCCCAATATCGGTGTCGTGTCCGTTTCTCATCTTCATTCTATAAAACGGAAAAGATTAAACAACGAAACTAAAGACATGACACATATATACATATACACCATACCACTCCATCTCGCTCGACAATCGTCGTACATCGCTTGTTTGACACAATTTGCACCCGTAGTAAGGGTAGCTAATCATTACTACGCGAGCACGTCGCGTTAACTCGCTAGTACAACGTTCATTTCGCTCGATGCTTGCTACACAACATGAACAAATAACACATGATTAGTTCACATGAACCTATGTACTAACCAAGTCCCGGTCCGACCCAAAGTCCTACAAGTCCCGCACAATGCACACACAAAAGTCTAAGTCTAGGCGCCTATCTCAAGTCACCTAAATCCCTTAGACCATGCTCTGATACCACTTGAAACAACCCAACCCGTACTCCGTACGATAAAATTTTTTTTTTTTTTATATATATATATACACATTTATGCGCCAATTAAATATGTAGGCCAAATCACAAGTTCCATTAAAACGTACAACCATTTCCAATGTTTACAAAAGGCACAAAGGCCATTAATTAAGTTAATACAATTTTGACCGAATACAATGATAGTTTATAAACCAAACGACCCAACGAGCATGGTTTGGGACTAAACTACCCAAAAGGTGGTCAACTTCCAAAAGCTCCTACAAGCACATCGTCAAGGACATCTAGTGTCCAACAATCCCCTTCCCTTTATCCTCACCTGCAACTAAAAAGATAAACAACGCGAGGGGTAAGCTAACGCTTAGTGAATGCAATAATTATACATGATCATATATAATCTACTTACTTGCATACAATTACACAATACCACATACAAGCTAGCAATTCAACAACATGCAATCGATCATGCATGAACTACTACCCACGTTCCACATTAAGCTAGCAACACTAATAGCATATAGTTCACAATATAATATGCTAAGCACAATTCGCACAACCATGGTTAACCAAGTATACAAGAGAACGGTACATGATAGTCCGTTGGAGTTCATAACATCCACTAGTGTTACTTACACACCGCGTAATCACTAGTCCCCTGGGTGATGTCTTAAACACCGCGACTAACTCACCCTTACAACAATGTGGCGTCTTAAACACCGCGACGGATCCACACTTCATTCAATACAATGAGTGGTGTCTTGAACACCGCGACACTTCCACTCTCATGACCTTGTGGTGTCTTAAACACCGCGACAATACCACAAGTCAATCACACAATGAGTAGTGTCTTAAACACCGCGACAATACTACTCGTTACCTAGAATGTGGTGTCTTGAACACCGCGACACTTCCACATTCACACCACATAAATAAATACATTATATACGTTCACGCATAATTATTCCACTCACCTTGACGCAAGGATGATGAATATTCGCTTCCAACTCAAAGCCAAGTACCTATTACATTAAGTACCAATTCAATACATAAACTAGTGGAATTAACCACATTACATTTACTTGGGCATTTAATGACTCAATTCGCATTGAATGACCCAACTACACCACAACCGCCCCCTTAAAGGCCAAGACTCGACTTTAATTACCAACATTAGTGCATTAAGGTCTACTAGCCTCAAATGACATCCACCTAGGGTAATTTACACCCATTTTACCCAAACTAGGTCAACTAGTACATTCTTGACCCAATTGACATCTCTTTCAATTCTAACAAGTGTTTAATGCTTACAAAACCATTAACACTTTCAAACTCACAATTACAAGACCAAAATCCTAGATTATGGCCATTAGGGTTTCATTACAACAACCTAACCCAAATTCACCCATTTTACTCCCAAATGGGTCATACAAGTTTCTATTAACCAAAACCCTAGCCATAATCAATTAAAACGCGAAACTTAGAGTTAGAACTTACCGAGACTATCACCACGTAGCTAGAGTCACAAGGATCAACTTTAATACTAGCTCCAAAGATCAACCCTCACTTCTTCCTCTCTCAATCTCACTTTGAATTAAATTGGGTGTTAGAGTTTTGGGAGAGAAATTGAAGAAAAAGGAAAAAGGAAAATGAAATAAATGATCTAGTGGACCAGATTTAATGCACCCATCTGATCTATACGTCTATTTACCATTTTGCCCCTCAAAATCCCTTAATTTGAACTAAATCCGAAATCTGGCCAGCAGGCCTGCCGCGGCGCGGTATTAATCGTCGCGGCGCGACGATACACTAAAAAGGTTTATTCAGTTTAGGCTGGTTCCTGTTCTAAAATCCTTTGGTGGGCCGCGGCGCGGACCCCCTTGTCGCGGCGCGACAATTGACTGCAACAGACCCCTTTGACTATTTTACACAATTCCAAGGTTTCCTCGACTAATTACTTCATCCTCGTTTCCCCAATACGCGTCCAAGCCTCAATCTAAGTCTCACGAGACCGAACACTACCTAAACTCATCTACATACATATATATACATTTATATACACATTCACACACAACTAACAAGTTAGCTATTCTAGCCGCATATCGAGCAAGTTATAGACGTACAATTGATTAGGTGTGTACCTTTAAGCGTGTACGGAATAACGGGGTGTTACAATAATCGCCAACCGTCTTTGGTAGTTTGGTGATAAAATCCATCGTTATCCTTTCCCATTTCCATTGCGGGATTTCGGGTTGTTGAAGTAGTCCAGACGGTCTTTGATGTTCGGCTTTGACTTTGGAGCAAGTTAGGCACTTTCCAACATAAGTAGCGACGTCCCTTTTAATGTTCAGCCACCAATATTGTTCTTTGAGGTCGTGGTACATCTTATTGGCACCAGGGTGAATCGAATATCTTGACTTATGGGCTTCGTCTAAAATAAGGCTTCGCAAGTCCCCATAACTAGGTACCCAAATTCTTCCGGCGAAATATCGAAGTCCGGTTTCTTTAACTTCGAATCGAGAGGTGAGGACATTCAAGTGTTCGAGAGAGATGTTTTCATCCTTGAGAGCTTCGTCTTGGGCTACACGAATTTGACTATTGAGGTTGGTGTGAATGGTGATGTTTAAAGCTCGGACACGAAGAGGCACCGCTCTTTCTTTTCGACTTAAGGCATCGGCTACTACGTTTGCCTTCCCGGGATGGTAACGAAGCTCGTAATCGTAATCGTTCAAAGTTTCAATCCACCGTCGTTGTCTCATGTTTAGTTGCTTTTGATCGAAGATGTGTTGAAGGCTTTTGTGATCGGTGAAGATAGTACTCTTGGTTCCATAAAGATAGTGTCTCCACATTTTAAGTATGTCATCAATGAAAACAATGACAAACTTGTCAAGGTATGGTCCACCCACTCGGTTCATAAGGTCCATGAACACAGCTGGTGCATTAGTTAAACCAAATGGCATGACCATAAACTCGTAATGACTGTAACGTGTTCTGAAAGCAGTCTTTGGAATATCATCTTCTTTCACCCGCATTTGATGATACACGGAACGTAAGTCAATCTTTGAATAAACAGACGAGCCTTGTAGTTGATCAAATAAGTCGTCGATTCTCGGTAGTGGGTAGCGGTTCTTGATGGTAAGTTTGTTCAACTCTCAGTAGTCGATACACAACCTGAATGTACCATCTTTCTTCTTGATAAACAAAACAGGAGCTCCCCACGGTGATGTGCTTGGTCGAATGAAACCATGCTCTAAAAGTTCTTGTAATTGGCTTTGCAGTTCTTTCATCTCGCTGGGTGCGAGTCTGTAAGGAGCACGAGCTATTGGTGCAGCTCCTGGTACAAGATCTATTTGAAATTCATCGGATCGATGTGGGGGTAATCCCGGTAATTCTTTCGGAAATACATCGGGAAATTCTTTTGCAATGGGAACATCATTGATACTCTTTTCTTCAGTTTGTACTTTCTCGACGTGTGCTAGAACAGCATAGCAACCTTTTCTTATTAGTTTTTGTGCCTTCAAATTACTAATAAGATGTAGCTTCGTGTTGCCCTTTTCTCCGTACACCATTAAGGGTTTTCCTTTTTCTCGTATAATGCGAATTGCATTTTTGTAACAAACAATCTCTGCTTTCACTTCTTTCAACCAGTCCATACCGATTATCACATCAAAACTCCCTAACTCTACTGGTATCAAATCAATCTTAAATGTATCGCTAACCAGTTTAATTTCTCGATTCTGACATATATTATCTGCTGAAATTAATTTACCATTTGCTAATTCGAGTAAAAATTTACTATTCAAAGGCGTCAATGGACAACTTAATTTAGCACAAAAATCTCTACTCATATAGCTTCTATCCGCACCTGAATCAAATAAAACGTAAGCAGATTTATTGTCAATAAGAAACGTACCCGTAACAAGCTCCGGGTCTTCCTGTGCCTCTGCCGCATTAATATTGAAAACTCTTCCCCGGCCTTGTCCATTCGTGTTCTCCTGGTTCGGGCAATTTCTAATAATGTGACCCGGTTTTCCACATTTATAACAAACTACATTGGTATAACTTGTTCCGACACTACTTGCTCCGCCATTACTCGTTCCGACACCATTTGTTCCTTTCGTTCTATTAACCCCTGGTCCGTAGACCTCACACTTCGCCGCGCTATGACCATTTCTTTTACACTTGTTGCAAAATTTGGTGCAGAACCCCGAGTGATACTTTTCACACCTTTGGCATAGCTGCTTCTGATTGTTGTTGTTGTTGCGGTTATTATTGTTGTTGGGATGATTGTTGTAGTTGCTGTTGTTGTTGTTGCTGTTGGGCCGTTTGTTGTAGTTGCGATTGATGTTGCGATTGTTGGGATAATTGTTGCGATTATTGTTGTAATTGCTGTTGTTGTTGTATTGGTGATTCTTATCACCGTTTTCCTCCCACTTTCTTTTGACTTGCTTCACATTGGCCTCTTCAGCAGTCTGTTCTTTAATTCTTTCTTCAATCTGGTTCACTAGTTTGTGAGCCATTCTACATGCCTGTTGTATGAAGGCGGGCTCGTGTGAACTTATATCTTCTTGGATTCTTTCCGGTAATCCTTTCACAAACGCGTCGATCTTCTCTTCCTCGTCTTCGAATGCTCCCGGACACAATAGGCACAATTCTGTGAATCGTCTTTCGTACGTGGTAATATCAAATCCTTGGGTTCGTAACCCTCTAAGTTCTGTCTTGAGCTTATTGACCTCGGTTCTGGGACGGTACTTCTCGTTCATCAAGTGCTTGAATGCTGACCACGGTAGTGCGTACGCATCGTCTTGTCCCACTTGCTCTAGATAGATATTCCACCATGTTAACGCAGAACCTGTGAAGGTATGCGTAGCGTAATTTACTTTGTCCTCTTCAGTACACTTACTTATGGCAAACACCGATTCGACCTTCTCGGTCCACCGTTTCAATCCGATTGGTCCTTCGGTTCCATCAAATTCCAAAGGTTTGCAGGCAGTGAATTCTTTGTAGGTGCATCCTACACGATTTCCTGTACTGCTAGATCCAAGGTTATTGTTGGTATGTAGCGCAGCCTGTACTGCGGCTATGTTTGAAGCTAGAAAAGTACAGAATTCCTCTTCATTCATATTCACGGTGTGTCGAGTAGTCGGTGCCATTTCCTTCAAAATAGTCAAATGGAACAAGTTAATCATACAGAATATCAAGAGTAGTTAATAGTATTTCGTAGCATAATATGAACTCATTTATAAAAGCTTTTTCTTCATATTAGCGTTTTATAAGTTTAAATTCGGGTAGTACCTACCAGTTAAGTTCATACTTAGTAGCTAATATACAATTCAACTACTACAATTCTATATGAAAAACTGATTATAATAATATTTCGCGTTCAAACTTTTATACAATATTTTACAAACTTACAATACCGCTTATTTTACATAAAGCATGAAATATAGCACACAATAACTTTGATACAAGATAGTTGTGAAGATAATTCTAGCTAGTACATAAGTCGTTCAGCAAAGGCAATAAAGACACGTAATTCATACGTCCAGAAACAAGTCATGCATTCTGGTTTTACTAGGACTACTTCCCATCCTTGGTCTTGTGGAACATAACCGTTATGGCCGTTGATAAGACAGCGTGTTGTAATGTCGTCAAAGGGACGAGGGTTACGTAATGTCCAACAGTCCCGTAACAATCTAAAAACCTCATTTCTTACCCCAATTACCGACTTCGTCACTTGTGGGAACGTTTTGTTTAATAGTTGTAGGCCGATGTTCTTGTTCTCACTTTGGTGAGAAGCGAACATTACTAATCCGTAAGCATAACATGCTTCTTTATGTTACATGTTAGCCGCTTTTTCTAAATCACGAAGTCCAATATTCGGATATATTGAGTCAAAATAATTTCTTAACCCATTGCGTAAAATAGCATTTGGGTTCCCCGCAATATATGCGTCAAAGTAAACACATCGTAACTTATGGATTTCCCAATGTGATATCCCCCATCTTTCGAACGAAAGCCTTTTATAAACCAAGGCATTCTTGGAACGTTCTTCGAATGTCTTACAAACTGATCTCGCCTTAAATAGTTGTGCCGAAGAATTCTGACCGACTCTAGACAAGATTTCATCAATCATGTCTCCGGGTAGGTCTCTTAAAATATTGGGTTGTCTATCCATTTTATGTTTTTATATTGTAAAATAGACAAGAGTTAGATTCATAAAAAAAATACTTATTAATACAAGCAATTTTTACATATATCATAAAGCATAAGCACACTATATTATATATATTACACCACACGAATACAACTATCTTATTCCGACTCGCTTGTTTCTTCTTCTTCTTCTTCTTCGGTTTTGGTTCGTTTTGCCAAGTTTCTAGGGATATATGATGTTCCCCTAATACGAGCCGTCGTTTTCCACATTGGTTTAGAAAAACCTGGTGGTTTAGAGGTTCCCGGGTCATTGTTACAACTTAAGGACTTCGGGGGTTGACGATACATATAAAGTTCATCGGGGTTGGAATTAGATTTCTCTATTTTTATGCCCTTTCCCTTATTATTTTCTTTTGCCTTTTTAAATTCAGTTGGGGTAATTTCTATAACATCATCGGAATTCTCGTCAGAATCCGATTTATCGGAGAATTGGTAATCCTCCCAATATTTTGCTTCCTTAGCGGAAACACCATTGACCATAAATAACCTTGGTCGGTTGGTTGAGGATTTTCTTTTACTTAACCGTTTTATTATTTCTACCACCGGTTCTATTTCTTCATCCGGTTCCGATTCTTCTTCCGGTTCCGATTCTTCTTCTGGTTCCGACTCTTCTTCCGGTTCCTCTTCGGGAACTTGTGAATCAGTCCACGAATCATTCCAATTTACATTTGACTCTTCATTATTATTAGGTGAGTCAATGGGACTTGTTCTAGAGGTAGACATCTATCACATAATATCAAACGCGTTAAGAGATTAATATATCACATAATATTCACATGTTAAAAATATATAGTTTCCAACAAAATTTGTTAAGCAATCATTTTTCAAGTAAACACGGTCGAAGTCCAGACTCACTAATGCATCCTGACAAACTCGATAAGACACACTAATGCAAAATTCTGGTTCTCTAAGACCAACGCTCGGATACCAACTGAAATGTCCCGTTCTTATTGATTAAAAACGTTCCATATTAATTGATTTCGTTGCGAGGTTTTGACCTCTATATGAGACGTTTTTCAAAGACTGCATTCATTTTTAAAACAAACCATAACCTTTATTTCATAAATAAAGGTTTAAAAAGCTTTACGTAGATTATCAAATAATGATAATCTAAAATATCCTGTTTACACACGACCATTACATAATGGTTTACAATACAAATATGTTACATCGAAATCAGTTTCTTGAATGCAGTTTTTACACAATATCATACAAACATGGACTCCAAATCTTGTCCTTATTTTAGTATGCAACAGCGGCAGCTCTTAATATTTACCTGAGAATAAACATGCTTTAAACGTCAACAAAAATGTTGGTGAGTTATAGGTTTAACCTATATATATCAAATCGTAACAATAGACCACAAGATTTCATATTTCAATACACATCCCATACATAGAGATAAAAATTCATTCATATGGTGAACACCTGATAACCGACATTAACAAGATGCATATATAAGAATATCCCCATCATTCCGGGACACCTTTCGGATATGATATAAATTTTGAAGTACTAAAGCATCCGGTACTTTGGATGGGGTTTGTTAGGCCCAATAGATCTATCTTTAGGATTCGCGTCAATTAGGGTGTCTGTTCCCTAATTCTTAGATTACCAGACTTAATAAAAAGGGGCATATTCGATTTCGTTAATTCAACCAAAGAATGTCGTTTCACGTACTTGTGTCTATTTTGTAAATCATTTATAAAACCTGCATGTATTCTCATGACAAAAATATTAGATTTTATAAGTGGGACTATAACTCACCTTCACAGATTTTTACTTCGTCGGGAAGTAAGACTTGGCCACTGGTTGATTCACGAACCTATAACAATATATACATATATATCAAAGTATGTTCAAAATATATTTACAACACTTTTAATATATTTTGATGTTTTAAGTTTATTAAGTCAGCTGTCCTCGTTAGTAACCTACAACTAGTTGTCCACAGTTAGATGTACAGAAATAAATCGATAAATATTATCTTGAATCAATCCACGACCCAGTGTATACGTATCTCAGTATTGATCACAACTCAAACTATATATATTTTGGAATCAACCTCAACCCTGTATAGCTAACTCCAACATTCACATATAGAGTGTCTATGGTTGTTCCGAAATATATATAGATGTGTCGACATGATAGGTCGAAACATTGTATATGTGTCTATGGTATCTCAAGATTACATAATATACAATACAAGTTGATTATGTTATGGTTGAAATAGATTTGTTACCAATTTTCACGTAGCTAAAATGAGAAAAATTATCCAATCTTGTTTTACCCATAACTTCTTCATTTTAAATCCGTTTTGAGTGAATCAAATTGCTATAGTTTCATATTGAACTCTATTTTATGAATCTAAACAGAAAAAGTATAGGTTTATTGTCAGAAAAATAAGTTACAAGTCATTTTTGTAAAGGTAGTCATTTCAGTCGAAAGAACGACGTCTAGATGACCATTTTAGAAAACATACTTCCACTTTGAGTTTAACCATAATTTTTGGATATAGTTTCATGTTCATAATGAAAATAATTTTCTTAGAATAACAACTTTTAAATCAAAGTTTATCATAGTTTTTAATTAATTAACCCAAAACAGCCCGCGGTGTTACTACGACGGCGTAAATCCGGTTTTTACGGTGTTTTTCGTGTTTCCAGGTTTTAAATCATTAAGTTAGCATATCATATAGATATAGAACATGTTTTTAGTTGATTTTAAAAGTCAAGTTAGAAGGATTAACTTTTGTTTGCGAACAAGTTTAGAATTAACTAAACTATGTTCTAGTGATTACGAGTTTAAACCTTCGAATAAGATAGTTTTATATATATGAATCGAATGATGTTATGAACATCATTACTACCTCAAGTTTAGAAGGTAAACCTACTGGAAGTGACAAGAAATGATCTAGCTTCAAAGGATCTTGGATGGCTTGAAAGTTCTTAAAGTAGGATCATGACACAAAAACAAGTTCAAGTAAGATTTTTACTCGAATTAAGATAGTTTATAGTTATAGAAATTGAATCAAAGTTTGAATATGAATATTACCTTGAATAAGAAAGATAACCTACTGTATATAACAAAGGTTTCTTGATCTTAGATGATTACTTGGAATGGATTAGAAAGCTTGGAAGTAAATTAGTAAACTTGAAGGGATTTTTGAAGTGTTCTTGAAGTGTTCTTCCTATGATGATTATAGCTTGATTCTTGAAGTGATTTTTGATGAATATGATGATTAACTACTGGAAAAATACGTTCATAATAGTGTGTGTATGTTGAGAGAGAATTAGAAAGAGAATTGGAAGTGAAATGGAGTGAATGATGAGTGGTAATTGGTGAGTGGTGAGTGGGGTTAAAAGGAGTTCTAGTTAGTTGACTAGCTCATGGTAGAAGTTAAAATTGATTAGTCATACATGACATAATCAAGAGTGGAATCCCATGCTAGTTCCTATTCTTATATACCCATAGTAAGTACGTTTTGAAGCTGTGTATAATACGGGTAAGAATACGACTAGAATTCTTTATGAAAGAAAAGAATGGGAAAGTAACTATAACCATTTTCGTTAAGTATGAGTGTTTTGATATATGTCTTGAAGTCTTACAAAAGTATTTTAATACATCTAAATACACTACATGTATATACATTTTAACTGAGTCGTTAAGTCATCGTTAGTCGTTACATGTAAGTGTTGTTTTGAAACCTTTAAGTTAACGATCTCAATTAATGTTGTTAACCCATTGTTTATTATATCTAATGAGATGTTAAATTATTATATTATCATGATATTATGATATATTAATATATCTTAATATGATATATATATATATATATATATACATTTAAATGTCGTTACAACGATAATCGTTACATATATGTCTCGTTTCGAAATCCTTAAGTTAGTAGTCTTGTTTATATGTATATAACTCATTGTTAATATACTTATGGAGATACTTACTTATCATAATCTCATGTTAACCATATGTATATCCATATATATATCGTCATGTCGTTTTTACAAGTTTTAACGTTCGTGAATCGCCGGTCAACTTGGGTGGTCAATTGTCTATATGAAACATATTTCAATTAATCAAGTCTTAACAAGTTTGATTGCTTAACATGTTGGAAACATTTAATCATGTAAATATCAATCTCAATTAATATATATAAACATGGAAAAGTTCGGGTCACTACAGTATCCGTCACTTGCATTAATCTATTATGTTTCTCGTGCAAGTGGGAGATTGAAGGTTTTTCGTATGCCCGAGAGACATTAAATTAATGTGGCTAATATGT
Source organism: Rutidosis leptorrhynchoides (assembly GCF_046630445.1). NCBI lineage: Eukaryota > Viridiplantae > Streptophyta > Magnoliopsida > Asterales > Asteraceae > Rutidosis > Rutidosis leptorrhynchoides. The sequence continues at coordinate 182,065 of NC_092333.1, forward strand.
TATGATCCAAGTCGGGTCATACCCAATAACAAGCTTGCCGACACCTTAATCGTATTTATTTTAATGAATGGATCATTAAATGAATACGCGACACTTGGATTTTAGAAAATCGGTTTTCTAAAATATCATTACTTGAGATAAAATTATTTGGATAATTTATGTGATAAGCATTTTATAAATTTGTAAGATTAAATGGTTATGTTGTGATACATTTTATAAAAGGATTTATAAAATGTAAGTAACAAAAGGCATGACATTATATGTAACAAGTATTATTATTAATTGCAAGTTACATATTTTGAGACATTCCCCATGGGGGACATTTTTTTGAAGGGATCAAGGGTCTCACCCATGCTCACTTTGCTACTTTTAAGATGACACAATATCACATACATATTCTCTTAATCTACTCATGCTTTGACTCAAGTAACATACAAGACACATGCATTCAAACAACACAACACATTAGAAAACACTCGTTCTTCCCTTTGTGCAGTTTCTGGCCGAAACTTTCAGCTAAAAGAGAGGGTCATTGAAATGTCCCGTTCTTATTGATTAAAAACGTTCCATATTAATTGATTTCGTTGCGAGGTTTTGACCTCTATATGAGACGTTTTTCAAAGACTGCATTCATTTTTAAACAAACCATAACCTTTATTTCATCAATAAAGGTTTAAAAAGCTTTACGTAGATTTTCAAATAATGATAATCTAAAATATCCTGTTTACACACGACCATTACATAATGGTTTACAATACAAATATGTTACAAAAAAATAAGTTTCTTGAATGCAGTTTTTACACAATATCATACAAGCATGGACTCCAAATCTTGTCCTTATTTAAGTATGCAACAGCGGAAGCTCTTAATAATCACCTGAGAATAAACATGCTTAAAACGTCAACAAAAATGTTGGTGAGTTATAGGTTTAACCTATATATATCAAATCATAATAATAGACCACAAGATTTCATATTTCAATACACATCCCATACATAGAGATAAAAATCATTCATATGGTGAACACCTGGTAACCGACAATAACAAGATGCATATATAAGAATATCCCCATCATTCCGGGACACCCTTCGGATATGATATAAATTTCGAAGTACTAAAGCATCCGGTACTTTGGATGGGGTTTGTTAGGCCCAATAGATCTATCTTTAGGATTCGCGTCAATTAGGGTGTCTGTTCCCTAATTCTTAGATTACCAGACTTAATAAAAAGGGGCATATTCGATTTCGATAATTCAACCATAGAATGTAGTTTCACGTACTTGTGCCTATTTTGTAAATCATTTATAAAACCTGCATGTATTCTCATCCCAAAAATATTAGATTTTAAAAGTGGGACTATAACTCACTTTCACAGATTTTTACTTCGTCGGGAAGTAAGACTTGGCCACTGGTTGATTCACGAACCTATAACAATATATACATATATATCAAACTATGTTCCAAATATATTTACAACACTTTTAATATATTTTGATGTTTTAAGTTTATTAAGTCAGCTGTCCTCGTTAGTAACCTACAACTAGTTGTCCACAGTTAGATGTACAGAAATAAATCGATAAATATTATCTTGAATCAATCCACGACCCAGTGTATACGTATCTCAGTATTGATCACAACTCAAACTATATATATTTTGGAATCAACCTCAACCCTGTATAGCTAACTCCAACATTCACATATAGAGTGTCTATGGTTGTTCCGAAATATATATAGATGTGTCGACATGATAGGTCGAAACATTGTATACGTGTCTATGGTATCTCAAGATTACATAATATATAATACAAGTTGATTAAGTTATGGTTGGAATAGATTTGTTACCAATTTTCACGTAGCTAAAATGAGAAAAATTATCCAATCTTGTTTTACCCATAACTTCTTCATTTTAAATCCGTTTTGAGTGAATCAAATTGCTATGGTTTCATATTGAACTCTATTTTATGAATCTAAACAAAAAAAGTATAGGTTTCTAGTCGGAAAAATAAGTTACAAGTCGTTTTTGTAAAGGTAGTCATTTCAGTCGAAAGAACGACGTCTAGATGACCATTTTAGAAAACATACTTCCACTTTGAGTTTAACCATAATTTTTGGATATAGTTTCATGTTCATAATAAAAATCATTTTCTCAGAATAACAACTTTTAAATCAAAGTTTATCATAGTTTTTAATTAACTAACCCAAAACAGCCCGCGGTGTTACTACGACGGCGTAAATCCGGTTTTACGGTGTTTTTCGTGTTTCCAGGTTTTAAATCATTAAGTTAGCATATCATATAGATATAGAACATGTGTTTAGTTGATTTTAAAAGTCAAGTTAGAAGGATTAACTTTTTTTTGCGAACAAGTTTAGAATTAACTAAACTATGTTCTAGTGATTACAAGTTTAAACCTTCGAATAAGATAGCTTTATATGTATGAATCGAATGATGTTATGAACATCATTACTACCTTAAGTTCCTTGGATGAACCTACTGGAAAAGAGAAAAATGGATCTAGCTTCAATGGATCCTTGGATGGCTCAAAGTTCTTGAAGCAAAATCATGACACGAAAACAAGTTCAAGTAAGATCATCACTTGAAATAAGATTGTTATAGTTATAGAAATTGAACCAAAGTTTGAATATGATTATTACCTTGTATTAGAATGATAACCTACTGTAAGAAACAAAGATTTCTTGAGGTTGGATGATCACCTTACAAGATTGGAAGTGAGCTAGCAAACTTGAAAGTATTCTTGATTTTATGAAACTAGAACTTTTGGAATTTATGAAGAACACTTAGAACTTGAAGATAGAACTTGAGAGAGTTCAATTAGATGAAGAAAATTGAAGAATGAAAGTGTTTGTAGGTGTTTTTGGTCGTTGGTGTATGGATTAGATATAAAGGATATGTAATTTTGTTTTCATGTAAATAAGTCATGAATGATTACTCATATTTTTGTAATCTTATGAGATATTTCATGCTAGTTGCCAAATGATGGTTCCCACATGTGTTAGGTGACTCACATGGGCTGCTAAGAGCTGATCATTGGAGTGTATATACCAATAGTACATACATCTAAAAGCTGTGTATTGTACAAGTACGAATACGGGTGCATACGAGTAGAATTGTTGATGAAACTGAACGAGAATGTAATTGTAAGCATTTTTGTTAAGTAGAAGTATTTTGATAAGTGTATTGAAGTCTTTCAAAAGTGTATAAATACATATTAAAACACTACATGTATATACATTTTAACTGAGTCGTTAAGTCATCGTTAGTCGTTACATGTAAGTGTTGTTTTGAAACCTTTAGGTTAACGATCTTGTTAAATGTTGTTAACCCAATGTTTATAATATCAAAAGAGATTTTAAATTATTATATTATCATGATATTATGATGTACGAATATCTCTTAATATGATATATATACATTAAATGTCGTTACAACGATAAACGTTACATATATGTCTCGTTTCAAAATCATTAAGTTAGTAGTCTTGTTTTTACATATGTAGTTCATTGTTAATATAATTAATGATATGTTTACTTATCATAATATCATGTTAACTATATATATAACCATATATATGTCATCATATAGTTTTTTTTACAAGTTTTAACGTTCGTGAATCACCGGTCAACTTGGGTGGTCAATTGTCTATATGAAACCTATTTCAATTAATCAAGTCTTAACAAGTTTGATTGCTTAACATGTTGGAAACATTTAATCATGTAAACATCAATCTCAATTAATATATATAAACATGGAAAAGTTCGGGTCACTACAGTACCTACCCGTTAAATAAATTTCGTCCCGAAATTTTAAGCTGTTGAAGGTGTTGACGAATCTTCTGGAAATAGATGCGGGTATTTCTTCTTCATCTGATCTTCACGCTCCCAGGTGAACTCGGGTCCTCTACGAGCATTCCATCGAACCTTAACAATTGGTATCTTGTTTTGCTTAAGTCTTTTAACCTCACGATCCATTATTTCGACGGGTTCTTCGATGAATTGGAGTTTTTCGTTGATTTGGATTTCATCTAACGGAATAGTGAGATCTTCTTTAGCAAAACATTTCTTCAAATTCGAGACGTGGAAAGTGTTATGTACAGCCGCGAGTTGTTGAGGTAACTCAAGTCGGTAAGCTACTGGTCCGACACGATCAATAATCTTGAATGGTCCAATATACCTTGGATTTAATTTCCCTCGTTTACCAAATCGAACAACGCCTTTCCAAGGTGAAACTTTAAGCATGACCATCTCTCCAATTTCAAATTCTATATCTTTTCTTTTAATGTCAGCGTAGCTCTTTTGTCGACTTTGGGCGGTTTTCAACCGTTGTTGAATTTGGATGATCTTCTCGGTAGTTTCTTGTATAATCTCTGGACCCGTAATCTGTCTATCCCCCACTTCACTCCAACAAATCGGAGACCTGCACTTTCTACCATAAAGTGCTTCAAACGGGGCCATCTCAATGCTTGAATGGTAGCTGTTGTTGTAGGAAAATTCTGCTAACGGTAGATGTCGATCCCAACTGTTTCCGAAATCAATAACACATGCTCGTAGCATGTCTTCAAGCGTTTGTATCGTCCTTTCGCTCTGCCCATCAGTTTGTGGATGATAGGCAGTACTCATGTCTAGACGAGTTCCTAATGCTTGCTGTAATGTCTGCCAGAATCTTGAAATAAATCTGCCATCCCTATCAGAGATAATAGAGATTGGTATTCCATGTCTGGAGACGACTTCCTTCAAATACAGTCGTGCTAACTTCTCCATCTTGTCATCTTCTCTTATTGGTAGGAAGTGTGCTGATTTGGTGAGACGATCAACTATTACCCAAATAGTATCAAAACCACTTGCAGTCCTTGGCAATTTAGTGATGAAATCCATGGTAATGTTTTCCCATTTCCATTCCGGGATTTCGGGTTGTTGAAGTAGACCTGATGGTTTCTGATGCTCAGCTTTGACCTTAGAACACGTCAAACATTCTCCTACGTATTTAGCAACATCGGCTTTCATACCCGGCCACCAAAAATGTTTCTTGAGATCCTTGTACATCTTCCCCGTTCCAGGATGTATTGAGTATCTGGTTTTATGAGCTTCTCTAAGTACCATTTCTCTCATATCTCCAAATTTTGGTACCCAAATCCTTTCAGCCCTATACCGGGTTCCGTCTTCCCGAATATTAAGATGCTTCTCCGATCCTTTGGGTATTTCATCCTTTAAATTTCCCTCTTTTAAAACTCCTTGTTGCGCCTCCTTTATTTGAGTAGTAATGTTATTATGAATCATTATATTCATAGATTTTACTCGAATGGGTTCTCTGTCCTTCCTGCTCAAGGCATCGGCTACCACATTTGCCTTCCCCGGGTGGTAACGAATCTCAAAGTCGTAATCATTCAATAATTCAATCCACCTACGCTGCCTCATATTCAGTTGTTTCTGATTAAATATGTGTTGAAGACTTTTGTGGTCGGTATATATAATACTTTTGACCCCATATAAGTAGTGCCTCCAAGTCTTTAATGCAAAAACAACCGCGCCTAATTCCAAATCATGCGTCGTATAATTTTGTTCGTGAATCTTCAATTGTCTAGACGCATAAGCAATCACCTTCGTTCGTTGCATTAATACACAACCGAGACCTTGCTTTGATGCGTCACAATAAATCACAAAATCATCATTCCCTTCAGGCAATGACAATATAGGTGCCGTAGTTAGCTTTTTCTTCAATAACTGAAACGCTTTCTCTTGTTCATCATTCCATTCAAATTTCTTCCCTTTATGCGTTAATGCAGTCAAGGGTTTTGCTATTCTGGAAAAGTCTTGGATGAACCTTCTGTAGTAACCAGCTAGTCCTAAAAACTGGCGTATGTGTTTCGGAGTTTTCGGGGTTTCCCACTTTTCAACAGTTTCTATCTTTGCCGGATCCACCTTAATACCTTCTTTGTTCACTATGTGACCGAGGAATTGAACTTCTTCCAACCAAAATGCACACTTTGAAAACTTAGCGTACAATTCTTCCTTCCTCAATACTTCTAACACCTTTCTCAAATGTTCACCGTGTTCTTGGTCATTCTTTGAGTAAATAAGTATGTCATCAATGAAAACAATGACAAACTTGTCAAGGTATGGTCCACACACTCGGTTCATAAGGTCCATGAACACAGCTGGTGCATTAGTTAAACCAAACGGCATGACCATAAACTCGTAATGACCGTAACGTGTTCTGAAAGCAGTCTTTGGAATATCATCTTCTTTCACCCGCATTTGATGATACCCGGAACGTAAGTCAATCTTTGAATAAACAGACGAGCCTTGTAGTTGATCAAATAAGTCGTCGATTCTCGGTAGTGGGTAGCGGTTCTTGATGGTAAGTTTGTTCAACTCTCGATAGTCGATACACAGCCTGAATGTACCATCTTTCTTCTTGACAAACAAAACAGGAGCTCCCCACGGTGATGTGCTTGGTCGAATGAAACCACGCTCTAAAAGTTCTTGTAATTGGCTTTGCAGTTCTTTCATCTCGCTGGGTGCGAGTCTGTAAGGAGCACGAGCTATTGGTGCAGCTCCTGGTACAAGATCTATTTGAAATTCAACGGATCGCTGTGGGGGTAATCCCGGTAATTCTTTCGGAAATACATCGGGAAATTCTTTTGCAATGGGAACATCATTGATGCTCTTTTCTTCAGTTTGTACTTTCTCGACGTGTGCTAGAACAGCATAGCAACCTTTTCTTATTAGTTTTTGTGCCTTCAAATTACTAATAAGATGTAGCTTCGTGTTGCCCTTTTCTCCGTACACCATTAAGGGTTTTCCTTTTTCTCGTATAATGCGAATTGCATTTTTGTAACAAACGATCTCTGCTTTCACTTCTTTCAACCAGTCCATACCGATTATCACATCAAAACTCCCTAACTCTACTGGTATCAAATCAATCTTAAATGTTTCGCTAACCAGTTTAATTTCTCGATTCCGACATATATTATCTGCTGAAATTAATTTACCATTTGCTAATTCGAGTAAAAATTTACTATCCAAAGGCGTTAATGGACAACTTAATTTAGCACAAAAATCTCTACTCATATAGCTTCTATCCGCACCCGAATCAAATAAAACGTAAGCAGATTTATTGTCAATAAGAAACGTACCCGTAACAAGCTCCGGGTCTTCCTGTGCCTCTGCCGCATTAATATTGAAAACTCTTCCGCGGCCTTGTCCATTCGTGTTCTCCTGGTTCGGGCAATTTCTAATAATGTGGCCTGGTTTTCCACATTTATAACAAACTACATTGGCATAACTTGCTCCGACACTACTTGCTCCGCCATTACTCGTTCCGACACCATTTGTTCCTTTCGTTCTATTAACCCCTGGTCCGTAGACCTCACACTTCGCCGCGCTATGACCATTTCTTTTACACTTGTTGCAAAATTTGGTGCAGAACCCCGAGTGATACTTTTCACACCTTTGGCATAGCTGTTTCTGATTGTTGTTGTTGTTGCGGTTATTATTGTTGTTGGGATAATTGTTGTAGTTGCTGTTGCTGTTGTTGTTGTTGTTGTTGTTATTGTTGTTGTTGAGCCGTTTGTTGTAGTTGCGATTGATGTTGCGATTGTTGTTGTTGTTGTATTGGTGATTCTTATCACCATTTTCCTCCCACTTTCTTTTGACTTGCTTCACATTGGCCTCTTCAGCAGTCTGTTCTTTAATTCTTTCTTCAATCTGGTTCACTAGTTTGTGAGCCATTCTACATGCCTGTTGTATGGAGGCGGGCTCGTGTGAACTTATATCTTCTTGGATTCTTTCTGGTAATCCTTTCACAAACGCGTCGATCTTCTCTTCCTCATCTTCGAATGCTCCCGGACACAATAGGCACAATTCTGTGAATCGTCTTTCATACGTGGTAATATCAAATCCTTGGGTTCGTAACCCTCTAAGTTCTATCTTGAGCTTATTGACCTCGGTTCTGGGACGGTACTTCTCGTTCATCAAGTGCTTGAATGCTGACCACGGTAGTGCGTACGCATCATCTTGTCCCACTTGCTCTAGATAGGTATTCCACCATGTTAACGCAGAACCTGTAAAGGTATGCGTAGCGTACTTCACTTTGTCCTCTTCAGTACACTTACTTATGGCAAACACCGATTCGACCTTCTCGGACCACCGTTTCAATCCGATCGGTCCTTCGGTTCCATCAAATTCCAAAGGTTTGCAGGCAGTGAATTCTTTGTAGGTGCATCCTACACGATTTCCTGTACTGCCAGATCCAAGGTTATTATTGGTATATAGCGCAGCCTGTACTGCGGCTATGTTTGAAGCTAGAAAAGTACGGAATTCCTCTTCATTCATATTCACGGTGTGTCGAGTAGTCGGTGCCATTTCCTTCAAAATAGTTAAATGGAACAAGTTAATCATACAGAATATTAAGAGTAGTTAATAGTATTTCGTAGCATAATATGAACTCATTTATAAAAGCTTTTTCTTCATATTAGCGTTTTATAAGTTTAAATTCGGGTAGTACCTACCCGTTAAGTTCATACTTAGTAGCTAATATACAATTCAACTACTACAATTCTATATGAAAAGCTGATTATAATAATATTTCGCGTTCAAACTTTTATACAATATTTTACAAACTTACAATACCGCTTATTTTACATAAAGCATGAAATATAGCACACAATAACTTTGATACAAGATAGTTGTGAAGACAATTCTAGCTAGTACACAAGTCGTTCAGCAAAGGCAATAAAGACACGTAATTCATACGTCCAGAAACAAGTCATGCATTCTGGTTTTACTAGGACTACTTCCCATCCTTGGTCTTGTGCAACATAACCGTTATGGCCGTTGATAAGACAGCGTGTTGTAACGTCATCAAAGGGACGAGGGTTACGTAATGTCCAACAGTCCCGTAATAATCTAAAAACCTCATTTCTTACCCCAATTACCGACTCCGTCACTTGTGGAAACGTTTTGTTTAATAGTTGTAACCCGATGTTCTTGTTCTCACTTTGGTGAGAAGCGAACATTACTAATCCGTAAGCATAACATGCTTCTTTATGTTGCATGTTAGCCGCTTTTTCTAAATCACGAAGTCCAATATTCGGATATATTGAGTCAAAATAATTTCTTAACCCGTTGCGTAAAATAGCATTTGGGTTCCCCGCAATATATGCGTCAAAGTAAACACATCGTAACTTATGGGTTTCCCAATGTGATATCCCCCATCTTTCAAACGAAAGTCTCTTATAAACCAAGACATTCTTGGAACGTTCTTCGAATGTCTTACAAACTGATCTCGCCTTAAATAGTTGTGCCGAAGAATTCTGGCCGACTCTAGACAAGATTTCATCAATCATGTCTCCGGGTAGGTCTCTTAAAATATTGGGTTGTCTATCCATTTTGTGTTTTTAAACTGTAAAATAGACAAGAGTTAGATTCATAAAAAAAATACTTATTAATACAAGCAATTTTTACATATATCATAAAGCATAAGAACACTATATTCCATATATTACACCACACGAATACAACTATCTTATTCCGACTCGCTCGTTTCTTCTTCTTCGGTTTTGGTTCGTTTTGCCAAGTTTCTAGGGATATATGATGTTCCCCTAATACGAGCCGTCGTTGTCCACATTGGTTTAGAAAAACCTGGTGGTTTAGAGGTTCCCGGGTCATTGTTACAACTTAAGGACTTCGGGGGTTGATGATACATATAAAGTTCATCGGGGTTGGAATTAGATTTCTCTATTTTTATGCCCTTTCCCTTATTATTTTCTTTTGCCTTTTTAAATTCAGTTGGGGTAATTTCTATAACATCATCGGAATTCTCGTCGGAATTCGATTCATCGGAGAATTGGTAATCCTCCCAATATTTTACTTCCTTGGCGGAAACACCATTGACCATAATTAACTTTGGTCGGTTGGTTGAGGATTTTCTTTTACTTAACCGTTTTATTATTTCCCCCACCGGTTCTATTTCTTCATCCGGTTCCGATTCTTCTTCCGGTTCCGATTCTTCTTCCGGTTCCGACTCTTCTTCTGGTTCCTCTTCGGGAACTTGTGAATCAGTCCACAAATCATTCCAATTTACATTTGACTCTTCATTATTATTAGGTGAGTCAATGGGACTTGTTCTAGAGGTAGACATCTATCACATAATATTAAACACGTTAAGAGATTAATATATCACATAATATTCATATGTTAAAAAATATATAGTTTCCAACAAAAATGTTAAGCAATCATTTTTAAAGAAAACACGGTCGAAGTCCAGACTCACTAATGCATCCTAACAAACTCGATAAGACACACTAATGCAAATTTTCTGGTTCTCTAAGACCAACGCTCTGATACCAACTGAAATGTCCCGTTCTTATTGATTAAAAACGTTCCATATTAATTGATTTCGTTGCGAGGTTTTGACCTCTATATGAGACGTTTTTCAAAGACTGCATTCATTTTTAAACAAACCATAACCTTTATTTCATCAATAAAGGTTTAAAAATCTTTACGTAGATTTTCAAATAATGATAATCTAAAATATCCTGTTTACACACGACCATTACATAATGGTTTACAATACAAATATGTTACAAAAAAATAAGTTTCTTGAATGCAGTTTTTACACAATATCATACAAGCATGGACTCCAAATCTTGTCCTTATTTAAGTATGCAACAGCGGAAGCTCTTAATAATCACCTGAGAATAAACATGCTTAAAACGTCAACAAAAATGTTGGTGAGTTATAGGTTTAACCTATATATATCAAATCATAATAATAGACCACAAGATTTCATATTTCAATACACATCCCATACATAGAGATAAAAATCATTCATATGGTGAACACCTGGTAACCGACAATAACAAGATGCATATATAAGAATATCCCCATCATTCCGGGACACCCTTCGGATATGATATAAATTTCGAAGTACTAAAGCATCCGGTACTTTGGATGGGGTTTGTTAGGCCCAATAGATCTATCTTTAGGATTCGCGTCAATTAGGGTGTCTGTTCCCTAATTCTTAGATTACCAGACTTAATAAAAAGGGGCATATTCGATTTCGATAATTCAACCATAGAATGTAGTTTCACGTACTTGTGCCTATTTTGTAAATCATTTATAAAACCTGCATGTATTCTCATCCCAAAAATATTAGATTTTAAAAGTGGGACTATAACTCACTTTCACAGATTTTTACTTCGTCGGGAAGTAAGACTTGGCCACTGGTTGATTCACGAACCTATAACAATATATACATATATATCAAAGTATGTTCCAAATATATTTACAACACTTTTAATATATTTTGATGTTTTAAGTTTATTAAGTCAGCTGTCCTCGTTAGTAACCTACAACTAGTTGTCCACAGTTAGATGTACAGAAATAAATCGATAAATATTATCTTGAATCAATCCACGACCCAGTGTATACGTATCTCAGTATTGATCACAACTCAAACTATATATATTTTGGAATCAACCTCAACCCTGTATAGCTAACTCCAACATTCACATATAGAGTGTCTATGGTTGTTCCGAAATATATATAGATGTGTCGACATGATAGGTCGAAACATTGTATACGTGTCTATGGTATCTCAAGATTACATAATATATAATACAAGTTGATTAAGTTATGGTTGGAATAGATTTGTTACCAATTTTCACGTAGCTAAAATGAGAAAAATTATCCAATCTTGTTTTACCCATAACTTCTTCATTTTAAATCCGTTTTGAGTGAATCAAATTGCTATGGTTTCATATTGAACTCTATTTTATGAATCTAAACAAAAAAAGTATAGGTTTCTAGTCGGAAAAATAAGTTACAAGTCGTTTTTGTAAAGGTAGTCATTTCAGTCGAAAGAACGACGTCTAGATGACCATTTTAGAAAACATACTTCCACTTTGAGTTTAACCATAATTTTTGGATATAGTTTCATGTTCATAATAAAAATCATTTTCTCAGAATAACAACTTTTAAATCAAAGTTTATCATAGTTTTTAATTAACTAACCCAAAACAGCCCGCGGTGTTACTACGACGGCGTAAATCCGGTTTTACGGTGTTTTTCGTGTTTCCAGGTTTTAAATCATTAAGTTAGCATATCATATAGATATAGAACATGTGTTTAGTTGATTTTAAAAGTCAAGTTAGAAGGATTAACTTTTGTTTGCGAACAAGTTTAGAATTAACTAAACTATGTTCTAGTGATTACAAGTTTAAACCTTCGAATAAGATAGCTTTATATGTATGAATCGAATGATGTTATGAACATCATTACTACCTTAAGTTCCTTGGATGAACCTACTGGAAAAGAGAAAAATGGATCTAGCTTCAATGGATCCTTGGATGGCTCAAAGTTCTTGAAGCAAAATCATGACACGAAAACAAGTTCAAGTAAGATCATCACTTGAAATAAGATTGTTATAGTTATAGAAATTGAACCAAAGTTTGAATATGATTATTACCTTGTATTAGAATGATAACCTACTGTAAGAAACAAAGATTTCTTGAGGTTGGATGATCACCTTACAAGATTGGAAGTGAGCTAGCAAACTTGAAAGTATTCTTGATTTTATGAAACTAGAACTTTTGGAATTTATGAAGAACACTTAGAACTTGAAGATAGAACTTGAGAGAGTTCAATTAGATGAAGAAAATTGAAGAATGAAAGTGTTTGTAGGTGTTTTTGGTCGTTGGTGTATGGATTAGATATAAAGGATATGTAATTTTGTTTTCATGTAAATAAGTCATGAATGATTACTCATATTTTTGTAATCTTATGAGATATTTCATGCTAGTTGCCAAATGATGGTTCCCACATGTGTTAGGTGACTCACATGGGCTGCTAAGAGCTGATCATTGGAGTGTATATACCAATAGTACATACATCTAAAAGCTGTGTATTGTACGAGTACGAATACGGGTGCATACGAGTAGAATTGTTGATGAAACTGAACGAGAATGTAATTGTAAGCATTTTTGTTAAGTAGAAGTATTTTGATAAGTGTATTGAAGTCTTTCAAAAGTGTATAAATACATATTAAAACACTACATGTATATACATTTTAACTGAGTCGTTAAGTCATCGTTAGTCGTTACATGTAAGTGTTGTTTTGAAACCTTTAGGTTAACGATCTTGTTAAATGTTGTTAACCCAATGTTTATAATATCAAAAGAGATTTTAAATTATTATATTATCATGATATTATGATGTACGAATATCTCTTAATATGATATATATATACATTAAATGTCGTTACAACGATAAACGTTACATATATGTCTCGTTTCAAAATCATTAAGTTAGTAGTCTTGTTTTTACATATGTAGTTCATTGTTAATATAATTAATGATATGTTTACTTATCATAATATCATGTTAACTATATATATAACCATATATATGTCATCATATAGTTTTTTTTACAAGTTTTAACGTTCGTGAATCACCGGTCAACTTGGGTGGTCAATTGTCTATATGAAACCTATTTCAATTAATCAAGTCTTAACAAGTTTGATTGCTTAACATGTTGGAAACATTTAATCATGTAAACATCAATCTCAATTAATATATATAAACATGGAAAAGTTCGGGTCACTACAGTCATTGAGTTTGTTTGAAAGCTAATCTTCAAGTGTTCATAAATCCTAACTATAGTATTAGGTGTTGGTGTATAGTTTGGGGTATTATCTCTTGAGGTTTCATTGCTTTGAAGCTCCATTTATCAACATCATCTTCACCATCCTTTTCAACTAGAAAAACGACCCTCAACTAGCTTGAGGAGGTAATCTTCTTCTTCTACTGTTTTTATATGTAAGCATAATTCATGACTTGATATTTAATATGGAATTTAACTTAGTGGTTAAACAAATAAACATGAACTTATATTCATGCTTCCGCTTTCTTTAAATCATAAAAATGGCTTTATGAACATATATATATTTCATGGACGTGTTGTTTTGATACTTGTTAAATTCCATCAATTTTCTTTAACGGGTGGGTAATGTAACGACCCTGGATTTTCCAACGTTTATTTATTAATAATTGTTATTATTAATACTTGTGATTAAACGAATGTATGTTATTATATTTACATGTTGCCATGATTGCCGTACTTGACTTTAATTAAACGAAACGTCTTTGTGACACGCGTACATTACACGAATAATATTTTCAGATATTATTTACATTCATGATTGATTTTATTAATCATTTTAATTAACTAAGACTATTAGTTAATTACTTGGGCCTTTATTAGTGTTAATGGACTTTTACTTGGATTAATTTGTTAATTAATACATACTTGGGCTTTATGATTGAACATGGGCTTAAGAAGCCCAACCTACTTCTTTAGTGGACTTATTAGCCCAACTTCACATGTAAGTATCATCATTTAAACTTAACTAATTATTTTAAGACTTATTGGAATCTAGTTACTTGTTCTCCCCATGAAACCACCTCATTTAACCAACTTTTTTAAGCTTTACATGCAAGTAACCATTGAATTAATCCCTCCCTCTTTGTTGTTGCTGCAGGCCGTGGCCTATAGGCCTTGGGGAGTGAGTTTTGGCTTACAAAATTTGCTAAGTTGTTACTAGTATTCACTTATTCTTTCATTCTCAAACACACACTTCATTTCATACTTCCAACTTTCTCTCTTTTCTCTCTAATTCTTGTAAGCAACTTGAACTTTTTTCTCTTCTTCTTTTCTTGTAAAACCGAACCTAAGCATCTCTTCATCATCATTCTTTGTTGATTAATTACTTGATACTTGTTAAGTTGTTGTTGTTACTTACTTACTAGTTGTTATTTATTATTTACTTACTAGTTTCAAGAATCAAACTTACTAGTTTCATTCTTCTTTTATCTTGTACTACAAGAACACTCAAGAATATAAACTTACTAGTTTATGTTCTACCTTTGAAGTTTTAAAGATTGTAAGTTCATGGTTGAAAATCATTAATTTTAATTCATGTTAGTAAACTTTAAAGTTTACTTTCTTAAAGATCAAACTTTAGTTTGAATCTTTAAAGTATGAACAACCCATGAACTAGTTACTAGTTTACTTAGTTTACTTCTTCATATTATGCACTTTAAATTCATGTTTGTTGGTTAAAATTGGTCAAGTGTTACTAGTTAACTTTGATCTCATTTATCTTGAACAAAAGTTAACTTTAAAAGTTCAAGAACATGTAAGTAAGCTTTCTTTAATTATAACTTTGTACACTTATGTTAGATCTAGACTTTTGAGTCTTGGATCTTCAAGATCTAACTAAGAACTATGTTCTACAACTTAAGATCTTGATTTCATAAGTTCACTTTCAAGTTTGTAACTTATTATTAGTTTTAAAGTTCATATATGTGTTAGATCTAAGACTTTGATGTAACTTTGGTTCATCAAAACACTTGCAACACTTAAGTGAGTTGTGCTTCATGTCTTAGACTTACACTTGGGTTATGATGGTCAAACCTTGGTAAAAATGATGCAAACACATCAACGAGTTGTACACTTGAAGCTATATGCATCAAGGATGAGAACCATAATAAGCATCGAGCACCAAGAACCACCGGAACCTACTGACCCTAATGTTCTACTGTTTCTATGTCTGACCCATACGACCTGGGCTGCTGTAATTATGATTTTCAGATATATCTGTTCGAGTAGATAACTTTTCATATAGGACTCGTCTTAATCCGAGTTACGGTTTAGGATTTATGGCCCTCCGATCGTCACTATGTCCATTTAACGTTGTGCTGAAAATTCTGACCTACTCGCACTTAGACCGTCACCACGGTCAAACGAAGACGAGTTTGCTTCTGGAATTTTTACCACAACTAAAGGACTCATATATGGAGCCATGGCCACTGGTCTCACCTTATTTCAGTAGGTATAGAGGTGGTGGTGACTGACCGAACTCAGCCTTTGTTTTTAACTCTTTTCATGAACGAAACTTACTTTACACCTTTTGTTTGATGATGAATGATGATGACCTTTAAGACCTTATTTACATACTTTTAAACCTATTCGGACAATTTACTGACTTAGTACTATTTAACTTAGGTTGAGGACCCGTTTGGACAACCTTCATTACTTGCTTACTTTCCGAGTCATACTTTACAGCTACTTTATCATTGTGAGTTATAGCATTCCCTTTTTACTTTAACTTATTTTGGGAACTGAGAATACATGCACATTTTATGTTTTACATACTAGGCACGAGTACTTAAACTTTATATATGTGTGGGTTATACAACGGCAGAAACTTTCCCTTTAGCTCGGTAATGTTTAGTCATTGGTTTTTGAACCGGTGAACGCGAATCTTAGATATGGATCCATAGGGTTTGACATCCCCACTCGGGCTAGTTGCGCTAGCATTTAACGAGTGTTTAATACTTTGTAATACATACGCACTTGCCAAGTGTACTTTCAGGGGGTGTAAACGTTAAGTTAGTTACCAAGTGCCCACGGTTAACATATACTTTATCATACTGTTTTGAAACGCTCTTTGTAGCACTGAAATCTCGTGGCCTACCGTACATACTGTTATACTTAAACTATAGCTCACCAACCTTTGTGTTGACGTTTTTAAGAATGTCTTTCTCAGGTGCTTAAGGTTAGCTGCTTCCGCTGTGTACTAGTCTTGCAGTAGACACCCGCTGCTCTAGTGTTATCACCGCATGAACTACTTTATCTTGCATTCAAACTTTAATACATTTGAAACTATGTTTTGTAACGACCTAAGGGTCACATACATTTATTCATGCTTGCTATTCATAGAAGCATACTGTTGGTGTAAAACATTTGATGTCGATTATGACGTCATCTTTCTATCGTGAATGCAACTTCTTTTATTACAGTATATAGTACTTAACCTTGTAATGATCCTGTTGTTGATGATTCGTACACGATGGTTTTGTACGGTGCATCACAATTAAGTTAGCATATCTTATAGATATAGAACATGTTTTTAGTTGATTTTAAAAGTCAAGTTTGAAGGATTAACTTTATTTGCGAACAAGTTTAGAATTAACTAAACTATGTTCTGGTGATTACAAGTTTAAATCTTTGAATAAGATAGCTTTATATGTATGAATCGAATGATGTTATGAACATAATTACTACCTTAAGTTTAGTAAGTAAACCTACTAGAAGTGACAAGAAATGATCTAGCTTCAAAAGATTCTTGGATGGCTTGAAAGTTCTTGAAGTAGAATCATGACACGAAAACAAGTTCAAGTAAGATTTCTGCTCCAATTAAGATTGTTATAGTTATAGAAATTGAATCAAAGTTTGAATATGAGTATTACCTTGAATTAGAGAGATAACCTACTGTAAGTAACAAAGGTTTCTTAATCTTGGATGATTACTTGGAATGGATTAGAAAGCTTGGAAGTAATCTTGCAAACTTGAAAGTGTTCTTGGTTTTATGAAACTAGAACTTATAGAATATATGAAGAACTCTTAGAACTTGAAGATAGAACTTGACAGAGATCAATTAGATGAATAAAATTTAAGAATGAAAGTGTTTGTAGGTGTTTTTGGTCGTTGGTATATGGATTAGATATAAAGGATGTGTAAGTTTGTTTTCATGTAAATAATTCATGAATGATTTATAATATTTTTTGTAATTTTGTGAGATATTTCATGCTAGTTGCCAAATGATGGTTCCCACATGTTTAATGACTCACATGGGCTGCTAAGGAGCTAATCATTAAAGTGTATATACCAATAGTATATACATCTAGAAGCTGTGTATTGTACGAGTATGAATACGGGTGCATACGAGTAGAATTGTTGATGAAAATGAATCAGGATGTAATTGTAAGCATTTTTGTTAAGTAGAAGTGCTTTGATATGTGTCTTGAAGTCTTTCAAAAGTGTACTAATACATCTAAATACACTACATGTATATACATTTTAACTGAGTCGTTAAGTCATCGTTAGTCATTACATGTAAGTGCTGTTTTGAAACCTTTAAGTTAACGATCTTGTTAAATGTAGTTAATTCATTGTTATTATACTTAAATGAGATGTTAAATTGTTATGTTAACATGATAACATGGTGTATGAATATATCTTAACATCATATATATGTTAAAATACTATTACAACGATAATCGTTACGTATATATATTATTTCGAAATTCTTAAGTTAGTAGTCTTGTTTTACATATGTAGTTCATTGTTAATATACTTAATGATATATAATTATCATTTTATCATGTTAAATATAGTAACAATATCTTAATATGATACATATGTATTTAGTAAGACGTTATTATAACGATAATCGTTATATATATCGTTTCGAGTTTCTTAACTTAGTAGTCTCATTTTTATGTATATAACTCATTGTTAATATACCTAGTGATATACTTACTTATCATAATATCATGTTAACTATATATATATATATATATATATATATATATATATATATATATATATATATATATATATATATATATATATATATATATATATATATATATATATATATATATATATATATATATATATATCATCATATAGTTTTTACAAGTTTTAACGTTCGTGAATCGCCGGTTAACTTGGGTGGTCAATTGTCTACATGACACTCATTTCAAATAATCAAGTCTTAACAAGTTTGATTGCTTAACATGTTGGAAACATTTAATCATGTAAATATCAATTTCATTTAATATATATAAACATGGAAAAGTTCGGGTCACTACATGAGACACATGCTACTTTTACTATTTACAATTTAGACACAAGTATCAACTGTTAAACTATGCTATACCCGGCTATGTCCGACTAAGTCCCTACAGTGATATTTTTAATTGCTCATTAAATGCATTCTTAATTATTGGGGATATACATATCGGGAGTAACGTCCCCGATACATTTAACCAAGTCATTGTATTACTTAATAATAAAATTAAACCGATAAGTATAGACACAACTTGTCATTGGGGCAAAATTTGAACGTTTAGTCTAAATATCACGAATTAGCATAACTTTTTGATCCCTGCGAGATTAACTTTTAACATCTTTGTGATCTTCTTTGACAACTAAAGATCTGTGTGATCTACTTTTGAAAACAAATCTTGTGATCTAAAAACAACGATAACTACTTTTGTTAAACCTATGATTTCACTCAACCTTTTTGGTTGACACTTTAGCATGTTTGTCTCAGGTGCTGATTGATCAAGCTTACTTATCTTCTACTTATGTGATGCTACTTGGAATTAGGATCAAGAACTACCGCATTTATTATTCTTGCATTTGAAACATTTACTTTATTGTAATTTCCATTATTGTAACGACATTTCATTTTCCGCTGCGTACTCAATAAAGTTTATTTCTATCATATAGAATTGTTCTCGTATTATAATATATTGGTTTATTTGATATTAGTGACGTTCCTTCTAGATCCTATCTGGAGGTCGTCACAACCCGAACACCACTTTGTTCGATACTACTAATTTTCTCATTGCTATTGCTATTTGTCAAATACCAATCTTCAAAACCCAACTGCAAGATTGTTCCCATTTCCTGTTACGGTTCTATTATATAACTGATACTGTTATTTGGTTAATGGGTTTGTCATACCGGTAGCTAGAAGCCCTCTGGTATAACTACTACCCATTTATTTACGATGTTGAGTTGTAGTGTCTTTGGTAGTTTCAATTAATATTGGAATACAGAAGGCAGTTTACATGCTTAATAATCTTATTTACACATTATTGATAAAAGGACTAGAAGTTTAAATGTAAACATGGGCTTGAGTAAATATCCATGGGCTTAATTGATGATTGGATTCTCGGGTCACATGTTTTTAAATTTGTTTTTGGGCCGAATTATTTACCAAGATAATAATGGATTCTATTTGTGGGCCGAGAGTTTCCTTTCCTTTTGTTGGGCTGTTATGATTATAATTTATTGGGCCAAAGACTAGCTTCCTGTTGGGCCTAAGGAGTTCGAAAATGATGATGAGGATGTCACGGTACAGTGGTGATGATCGATGTGACGAGTTATATAAATATAAATCTGTATTTAATCAGAAAACCAAGGTCAGAGGAGTGGTTAAGGATGTTATCGGGTTAGCGGGAGGTCGCGGTTCAAACCCGGACTTTGTGCATTTTTTTTAAGGGTTACTTCTTTGAGGTAGTATTACTATTACCATTATTATTATTATTGTTATAATTATTATTATCGTATCATTAGTAGTATTAATATAAGTATTATTATTATTAATACCATCATTTTATGTATTAATAAAATAAGTATCATTATTATTTTTATCATTTTTATTATTAGTATTATTATTATTATTCGTATCATATTTATTTTTATTATTATTATTATCATAATTATTATTATTATTAGTAGTATTATTATCATTATAATTATTAATATAAATATAAATATTAGTATTATTATTATTAGTAAAATCATTATTTTTTATATAGTTATTATTATTAGGATTCATTATTGTTAAAATTATCATTTTCAGTAAAGTTATCATTATTATTATTATTAAAAGTATTATTTTTATAAAAATTATCATTATTATTATTACCAATATCATTTTATCAAATAACGATTAGTTATAAAACCATATTTACTACATATCACATAACTATATTAATACTTTTATAATAAATATTAATAAATGTAATTAATTAGGTTATTAATAAAATACATAATTAAAATAACAATTAATTCACTAATAATCCATAAATTTGTTCGATTATCATTATATGTGTTAATATATATATAAATGCTATAGGTTCGTGAATCCGAGGCCAACTCTGCATTGTTCAGTATCGTCGTTGAAATGTCCCGTTCATATCGATTATAAACGTTACATAATAATTGATTTCATAGCGAGGTATTTGACCTCTATATGATACATTTTATAAACATTGCATTCGTTTTTAAAAGACAAACTTTCATTACATCGAAAGTTGATAGGCATGCATACCATTTTATAATATATCAAAGTATCAATGACTTAATAATAATCTTGATGAACTCAACGACTCGAATGTAACGTCTTTTAAAATATATCATGAATGACTCCAAGTAATATCTCTAAAATGAATAAATGCACAGCGAAAGATTTCTTTCAAACCTGAGAATAAACATGCTTTCAAGTGTCAACCAAAAGGTTGGTGAATTCATAGGTTTATCATAAACAATAAAATTCATCATTTTGATAGACCACAAGATTTAAATGTGCATGATACAAATGGGCCTGAATCCTGTACCCACCTGTAATGTACATGCGATATCTTTTAAATTCAGTACACCTTTCTCGTATATGAAACCATTTTTCATAAATCTTAGTAACCGTACACATATCTTGTATACAAAATAACATACACATAAGCTGTGTATAAAATCATTCTCTAGATATATAACATTCACTTTGCTTTCGTTGCTTGGCTTGGTAACCGACCTTAACATATAATGCGCATCAATAATATCCCCAAAATAAACAGAACTTTCAGTCTGTAATAAATATATAAACCTTGAAGTACTAAACACCACGCCCACTAGATCTTCCGTCTAGTGAACATTCTGGGTGGGGGTGTTAAACCCGGTAGCTACCTTTAGGATTTGCATGAATTAGGGGCCATACCCGTTTCCTAATTCTTAGGTTACCAGGCTATAATAATCAAGGGGAAATATTCACATCAATTAGTGACAATTATAACGTCCAACTAATTCAATAATAATTAACAGAACTTCTGTGTGTATAATAATTGATTCGAGGAACGTTTTTCTTGTGTCTATCTCATCACACATTTATAAAAGCATCTCATGTATTCTCAGTCCAAAAATATAGATTTAAAAGGCATTTAATAAAACATTTGTAAAAACAGCGCATGTATTCTCAGTCCCAAAATATAAAGATTAAAAAGGAATCAAATGAACTCACGATACAGTATTTTGTAGTAAAAATACATATGACGACATTGAACAAGTGTAGGTTTGGCCTCAGATTCACGAACCTATATCATTTGTATATTTATTAATATACATAATGGAAATCAAACAAATATATATATAAATTTATTAGTTATATGCCTTTTTATATTAATAGTATATATATGTTTCATATATTCATTTTATATATAAAAATATTAATTTTTGTTATGTTATATGTATTTAAATATATCATTTGTATATTAATAATAGTAGTTATAATAATACCAAAATAATATTAATAGTGGTAAAAATGTTTATAATACTTAATATTATTAAAGAGATAATAATGTTAATAATTCTATTAATAATAATAATAGTAATGATATTAATGATAGTAAATGTAAAAAATATTAATTATATTGTTAATGCTAATTATGATAATGATTTTAGTAACTACATAATAATACTCATGGTAACATAAATAATAATACTTATAGTAATATTAGTGGTAATAATAACAACCTTAATAGTAATATTTATGGTGATAATAATAATTATAGTTATGATAATAACACCTATTTAAATGATAATAATATGTAATTTTTTTATTATAGTAATACTAATAATTAACTTAACCATAATAATATTAATAACCATATTGATAATGATAATCATTTTAATAATAATAATTGTAATATTAATAATAATAATTGTAATATTAATAATAACACTTATAATAATTATAATGATAGTAATTTTACGAACAATTGTAAATATGGTGATAATGTTAATATTTAATGATAATAATAATAAATCATAGTATGATAGTTATAATAATACTTAACTTAACAATAATAATAATAATAATATTCATTTTTGTAATTATAATCATAATAATAATAACAATGATATTTACTACTTGTGTTGGTAACGATAATAACAATTATAATCATTTTAATACTAACAATATTAACAATAATAATAATAATAATAATAATAATATTAATAATAATAATAATAATAATAACAATAACAATAATAACAATAACAATAATAATAATAATAATAATAATAATAATAATAATAATAATAATAATAATAATAATAATAATAATAATAATAATAATAATAATAATAATAATAATAATAATAATAATAATAATAAACTACCTCAAAGGAAGGTGTTCCAAAAAAAAATAGCCCATGCCCGGGTTCGAACCCGCGACCTCCCGTTCACCCGAAACATACTTAACCATTGAGATGTTGCTCTTTTTCTTATATTAAACCAAATTATAATATATATAACCTGTACGTATTTATCTTCTTCTTCATTATTAAAATCAATTCAATCGATTGTAATCCAAACACAAATCATAACAGTTACATTATATTGTGGGATTTATACAGAAGCGTCACTCAAAGAGTGATTGAATTATTTTAAAACAGGAGGATAGAAATTGAGCTATAAAATAAAGAAAAACCACGATGAACAACTCATCATTTGATTTTGAATTTGGGACAGTTTTGAATTATGATTTCAACTTGAAATACCTTCTAAATTGTTCCTGGAAACTTTTTGAATGCTCAATTTAACTTAAAACGTAAAATCAAACTCGAATTTCTTCAAGAACAGATTGTTTGACTTTTTAAGAATTAAGTTTGACTCAAAAATTGGAATTCGATAGGAACAATTGGACCTTGAAACTTTACAGATAGTTTAAATGAAAGATTTCCAACCTAACTGCAATTAAGGATTTTGAAATTTAATTTAAATTCGAGTTTTGACAAAAATAATTGAAGAACAGGGCAGTCGACCTTGTTCTTGCATTTTTTCTGTTTAATTTTCGAAATACAGTGATAATTGAATGTGACTGAGTGATAAACGAATTATAATACTTATATTGGATCCTAAATTGTTTGCATTAAGGCTGGATTGGGACGTGTAACAATTAGCAGACAGGAAGTACGAGTATATTGTATCAGATGGATAAAAACTTAAAACAGATAGCTAAGTCCAACTGATTTTTGGATGCTATCTGTGAATTTAGTCATGATTTGTATGAATCATGAAACATAGAAACAAATTTTCCACAAATTCAAAGTGATTTGAAACAGAATACTTAATTTATTTGTATTTATATATGTATATATGGTATTTATATATCTATTTAATCGTATATGTAATTTTATATATTTATATCTGTATTTTACATATATATGTATTTATATATATTGTATTTATATATATATATATATATATATATATATATATATATATATATATATATATATATATATATATATAATTCTTAATTTTTGATAATTAACTAGTATAGTTATATTAATACTATTAATATTAATAATACTAATAATAATATTAATAATAATCATATTATTAATAAATACTAATAATAATAAATGACAAATAATCATATGACAATATTAATACTAACAATAATGACAATTTTAATTACTAAAAAAAAGATAATAATAATCTTAGTTATAATAATATTGGTATTATTAATGATAATAATAATAATAATATTAATAATAATATCATCACTTTTACATATCAAATTTGATATATATATATATATATATATATATATATATATATATATATATATATATATATATATATATATATATATATATATATATATATATATATATATATATATATATATATATATATATATATATATATATATATATATATTGTAGTGACCCGAACTTTTCCATGTTTATATATATATTAAATGAAATTGTTATTTACATGATTAAGTGTTTCCAATATGTTAAGCAATCAAACTTGTTAAGACTTGATTAATTGAAATAGGTTTCATATAGACAATTGACCACCCAAGTTGACCGGTGATTCACGAACGTTAAAACTTGTAAAAATTATACGATGACATATATATGGTTATATATATAGTTAACATGATTTTATTATAAGTATGTATATCATTAGGTATTTTAACAATGAGTTATATACATAAAAATGAGACTATTAATTTAAGAAACTCGAAAACGATATATAACGATTATCGTTATAACAACGTCTTACTAGGTACATATGAATCATATTAAGATATTGATACACTTGGTTAATTATGTTAAATGATAAGTAAATATATTATTAAGTGTATTAACAATGAAATACATATGTAAAAATAAGACTACTAACTTAATGATTTCGAAACGAGACATATATGTAACGATTATCGTTGTAACGACATTTAACTGTATATATATCATACTAAGATATATTATATATCATAATACCATGATAATATAACAATTTAATATCTCATTTATTATAATAAATAATGGGTTAACAACATTCAACAAGATCGTTAACCTAAAGGTTTCAAAACAACATTTACATGTAATGACTAACGATGACTTAACGACTCAGTTAAAATGTATATACATGTAGTGTTTTAATATGTATTCATACACTTTTTAAAGACTTCAAGACACTTATCAAAATACTTCTACTTAATAAAAATGCTTACAATTACATCCTCGTTCAGTTTCATCAACAATTCTACTCGTATGCACCCGCATTCGTACTCGTACAATACACAGCTTTTAGATGTATGTACTATTGGTATATACACTCCAATGATCAGCTCTTAGCAGCCCATGTGAGTCACCTAACACATGTGGGAACCATCATTTGGAAACTAGCATAAAATATCTCATAAAATGACAAAAATATGAGTAATCATTCATGACTTATTTACATGAAAACAAAATTACATATCCTTTATATCTAATCCATACACCAACGACCAAAAACACCTAAAAACACTTTCATTCTTCAATTTTCTTCATCTAATTGATCTCTCTCAAGTTCTATCTTCAAGTTCTAAGTGTTCTTCATAAATTCCAAAAGTTCTAGTTTCATAAAATCAAGAATACTTCCAAGATTGCAAGTTTACTTCCAAGTTTTTTAAATCCATTCCAAGTAATCATCCAAGATCAAGAAACCTTTGTTACTTACAGTAGGTTATCTTTATAATATAAGGTAATAATCATATTCAAACTTTAATTCAATTTCTATAACTATAACAATCTTATTTCGAGTGGAAATCTTACTTGAAATTGTTTTCGTGTCATGATTCTGCTTCAAGAACTTTCAAGCCATCCAAGGATCCTTTGAAGCTAGATCTATTTTTCTAATTTCCAGTAGGTTTATCCAAGGAACTTGAGGTAGTAATGATGTTCATAACATCATTCGATTCATACATATAAAGCTATCTTATTCGAAGGTTTAAACTTGTAATCACTAGAACATAGTTTAGTTAATTCTAAACTTGTTCGCAAATAAAAGTTAATCCTTCTAACTTGACTTTTAAAATCAATTAAACACATGTTCTATATCTATATGATATGCTAACTTAATGATTTAAAACCTGGAAACACGAAAAACACCGTAAAACCGGATTTACGCCGTCGTAGTAACACCGCGGGCTGTTTTGGGTTAGTTAATTAAAAACTATGATAAACTTTGATTTAAAAGTTGTTATTATGAGAAAAATATTTTTATTATGAACATGAAACTATATCCAAAAATTATGGTTAAACTCAAAGTGGAAGTATGTTTTCTAAAATGGTCATCTAGACGTCGTTCTTTCGACTGAAATGACTACCTTTACAAAAACGACTTGTAACTTATTTTTCTGACTATAAACCTATACTTTTTCTGTTTAAATTCATAAAATAGAGTTCAATATGAAACCATAGCAATTTTATTCACTCAAAACGGATTTAAAATGAAGAAGTTATGGGTAAAACAAGATTGGATAATTTTTCTCATTTTAGCTACGTGAAAATTGGTAACAAATCTATTTCAACCATAACTTAATCAACTTGTATTGTACATTATGTAATCTTGAGATACCATAGACATGTATACAATGTTTCGACCTATCATGTCGACACATCTATATATATTTCGGAACAACCATAGACACTCTATATGTGAATGTTGGAGTTAGCTATACAGGGTTGAGGTTGATTCCAAAATATATATAGTTTGAGTTGTGATCAATACTGAGATACGTATACACTGGGTTGTGGATTGATTCAAGATAATATTTATCGATTTATTTCTGTACATCTAACTGTGGACAACTAGTTGTAGGTTACTAACGAGGACAGCTGACTTAATAAACTTAAAACATCAAAATGTATTAAAAGTGTTGTAAATATATTTTGAACATACTTTGATATATATGTACATATTTGTTATAGGTTCGTGAATCGACCAGTGGCCAAGTCTTACTTCCCGACGAAGTAAAAATCTGTGAAAGTGAGTTATAGTCCCACTTTTAAAATCTAATATTTTTGGGATGAGAATACATGCAGGTTTTATAAATGATTTACAAAATAGACACAAGTACGTGAAACTATATTCTATGGTTGAATTATCAAAATCGAATATGCCCCTTTTTATTAAGTCTGGTAATCTAAAAATTAGGGAACAGACACCCTAATTGACGCGAATCCTAAAGATAGATCTATTGGGCCTAACAAACCCCATCCAAAGTACCGGATGCTTTATTACTTCGAAATTTATATCATATCCGAAGGGTGTCCCGGAATGATGGGGATATTCTTATATATGCATCTTGTTAATGTCGGTTACCAGGTGTTCACCATATGAATGATTTTTATCTCTATGTATGGGATGTGTATTGAAATATGAAATCTTGTGGTCTATTGTTACGATTTGATATATATAGGTTAAACCTATAACTCACCAACATTTTTGTTGACGTTTAAAGCATGTTTATTCTCAGGTGAATACTAAGAGCTTCCGCTGTTGCATACTAAAATAAGAACAAGATTTGGAGTCCATGTTTGTATGATATTGTGTAAAAACTGCATTCAAGAAACTTATTTCGATGTAACATATTTGTATTGTAAACCATTATGTAATGGTCGTGGGTAAACATGATATTTTAGATTATCATTATTTGATAATCTACGTAAAGCTTTTTAAACCTTTATTTATGAAATAAAGGTTATGGTTTGTTTTAAAAATGAATGCAGTCTTTGAAAAACGTCTCATATAGAGGTCAAAACCTCGCAACGAAATCAATTAATATGGAATATTTTTAATCAATAAGAACGGGACATTTCAGTTGGTATCCGAGCGTTGGTCTTAGAGAACCAGAAAATTTGCATTAGTGTGTCTTATCGAGTTTGTTAGGATGCATTAGTAAGTCTGGACTTCGACCGTGTTTTCTTTAAAAATGATTGCTTAACATTTTTGTTAGAAACTATATATTATTAACATGTATATATTATGTGATATATTAATCTCTTAACATGTTTGATATTGTGTGATAGATGTCTACTTCTAGCACAAATCCCATTGACCCACCTAATAATAACGAAGAGTCAAATATATATTGGACTGATTCACAAGTTCCCGAAGAAGAACCGGAAGAAGAATTAGAACCGGAAGAGGAGGAACCGGAGGAGGAAATAGAACCGGTGGGGGAAATAATAAAACGGTTAAGTAAAAGAAAATCCTCAACCAACCGACCAAGGTTAATTATGGTCAATGGTGTTTCCGCCAAGGAAGCAAAATATTGGGAGGATTACCAATTCTCCGATGAATCGGATTCCGACGAGAATTCCGATGATGTTATAGAAATTACCCCAACTGAATTTAAAAAGGCAAAAGAAAATAATAATGGAAAGGGCATAAAAATAGAGAAATCTAATTCCAACCCCGATGAACTTTATATGTATCGTCAACCCCCGAAGCCCTTAAGTTGTAACAATTACCCGGGAACCTCTAAACCACCAGGTTTTTCTAAACCGTTGTGGAAAACGACAACTCGTATTAGGGGAACATCATATATCCCTAGAAACTTGGCAAAACGAACCAAAACAGAAGAAGAAGAAACCAGCGAGTCGGAATAAGATAGTTGTATTCGTGTGATGTAATATATGTAATATAGTGTGCTTATGCTTTATGATATATGTAAAAATTGCTTGTATTAATAAGTATTTTTTTTTATGAATTTAACTCTTGTCTATTTTACAGTATAAAAACACAAAATGGATAGACAACCCAATATTTTAAGAGACCTACCCGGAGACATGATTGATGAAATCTTGTCTAGAGTCTGTTAGAATTCTTCGGCACAACTATTTACGGCGAAATCAGTTTGTAAGACATTCGAAGAACGTTCCAAGAATGTCTTGGTTTATAAGAGACTTTCATTTGAAAGATGGGGGATATCACATTGGGAAACCCATAAGTTACGATGTGTTTACTTTGACGCATATATTGCGGGGAACCCAAATGCTATTTTACGCAACGGGTTAAGAAATTATTTTGACTCAATGTATCCGAATATAGGACTTCATGATTTAGAAAAAGCGGCTAACATGCAACATAAAGAAGCATGCTATGCTTACGGGTTAGTAATGTTCGCTTCTCACCAAAGTGAGAAAAAGAACATCGGGCTACAACTATTAAACAAAACGTTCCCACAAGTGACGGAGTCGGTAATTGGGGTAAGAAATGAGGTTTTTAGGTTATTACGAGACTGTTGGTCATTACGTAACCCTCGTCCCTTTGACGACGTTACAACACGCTGTCTTATCAACGGCCATAACGGTTATGTTCCACAAGACCAAGGATGGGAAGTAGTCCTAGTAAAACCAGAATGCATGACTTGTTTCTGGACGTATGAATTACGTGTCTTTATTGCCTTTGTTGAACGACTTGTGTACTATCTAGAATTATCTTCACAACTATCTTGTATCAAAGTTATCGTGTGCTATATTTCATGCTTTATGTAAAATAAGCGGTATTGTAAGTTTGTAAAATATTGTATAAAAGTTTGAACGCGAAATATTATTATAATCAGTTTTTCATATAGAATTGTAGTAGTTGAATTGTATATATTAGCTACTAAGTATGAACTTAACGGGTAGGTACTACCCGAATTTAAACTTATAAAATGCTAATATGAAGAAAAAGCTTTTATAAATGAGTTCATATTATGCTACGAAATACTATTAACTACTCTTAATATTCTGTATGATTAACTTGTTCCATGTGACTATTTTGAAGGAAATGGCACCGACTACTCGACACACCGTGAATATGAATGAAGAGGAATTCTGTACTTTTCTAGCTTCAAACATAGCCGCAGTACAGGCTGCGCTACATACCAACAATAACCTTGGATCTAGCAGTACAGGAAATCGTGCAGGATGCACCTACAAAGAATTCACTGCCTGCAAACCTTTGGAATTTGATGGAACCGAAGGACCGATCGGATTGAAACGGTGGACCGAGAAGGTCGAATCGGTGTTTGCCATAAGTAAGTGTACTGAAGAGGACAAAGTGAAGTACGCTACGCATACCTTCACAGGTTCTGCGTTAACATGGTGGAATACCTATCTAGAGCAAGTGGGACAAGATGATGCGTACGTACTACCGTGGTCAGCATTCAAGCACTTGATGAACGAGAAGTACCGTCCCAGAACCAAGGTCAATAAGCTCAAGACAGAACTTAGAGGGTTACGAACCCAAAGATTTGATATTACCACGTACGATAGACGATTCACAGAATTGTGCCTATTGTGTCCGGAAGCGTTCGAAGATGAGGAAGAGAAGATCGACGCGTTTGTGAAAGGATTACCGGAAAGAATCCAAGAAGATATAAGTTCACACGAGCCCGCCTCCATACAACAGGCATGTAGAATGGCTCACAAACTAGTGAACGAGATTGAGGAAAGAATTAAAGAACAGACGGCTGAAGAGGCCAATGTGAAGCAAGTCAAAAGAAAGTGGGAGGAAAACGGTGATAAGAATCACCAATACAACAACAACAGCAATTACAATAATAATCGCAACAATTATCAAAACAATAGCAACATCAATTGCAACTACAACAATCATCCCAACAACAATAACAACCGCAACAACAACAACAATCAGAAGCAGCTATGCCAAAGGTGTGAAAAGTATCACTCGGGGTTTTTCACCAAATTTTGCAACAAGTGTAAAAGAAATGGTCATAGCGCAGCGAAGTGTGAGGTCTACGGACCAAGGGTTAACAGAACGAAAGGAACAAATGGTGTCAGAACGAGTAATGGCAGAGCAAGTAGTGTCGGAGCAAGTTATGCCAATGTATTTTGTTATAAATGTGGAAAATCGGGCCACATTATTAGAAATTGCCCGAACCAGGAGAATACAAATGGACAAGGCCGCAGAAGAGTTTTCAATATTAATGCGGTAGAGGCACAGGAAGACCTGGAGCTTGTTACGGGTACGTTTCTTATTGACAATAAATCTGCTTACGTTTTATTTGATTCGGGTGCGGATAGAAGCTATATGCGTAGAGATTTTTGTGCTAAATTAAGTTGTCCATTGACGCCGTTGGATAGTAAATTTTTACTCGAATTAGCAAATGGTAAATTAATTTCAGCAGATAATATATGCCGGAATCGAGAAATTAAACTGTGTAGCGAAATATTTAAGATTGATTTGATACCAGTAGAGTTAGGGAGTTTTGATGTAATAGTTGGCATGGACTGGCTGAAGAAGGTGAAAGCAGAGATCGTATGTTATAAAAATGAAATTCGCATTGTACAAGAAGAAGGAGAACCCTTAATGGTGTACGGAGAAAAGGGCAACACGAAGCTACATCTTATTAGTAATTTGAAGGCACAAAAACTAATAAGAAAAGGTTACTATGCTATTCTAGCACACGCCGAGAAAGTACAAACTGAAGAAAAGAGCATCAATGATGTTCCCGTCGCAAAAGAATTTCCCGATGTATTTCCGAAAGAATTACCGGGATTACCCCCACATCGATCCGTTGAATTTCAAATAGATCTTGTACCAAGAGCTGCACCAATAGCTCGTGCTCCTTACAGACTCGCACCCAGCAAGATGAAAGAACTGCAAAGCCAATTATAAGAACTTTTAGAGCGTGGTTTCATTCGACCAAGCACATCACCATGGGGAGCTCCTGTTTTGTTTGCCAAGAAGAAGGATGGTACATTTAGGTTGTGTATTGACTACAGAGAGTTGAACAAACTTACCATCAAAAACCGTTATCCACTGCCGAGAATTGACGACTTATTTGATCAACTACAAGGCTCGTCGGTTTGTTCGAAGATCGATTTACGTTCTGGATATCATCAAATGCGAGTAAAGGAGGATGATATTCCAAAAACTGCTTTTAGGACGTGTTATGGTCATTACGAGTTTATGGTTATGCCATTTGGATTGACTAACGCACCAGCTGTGTTCATGGACCTTATGAACCGAGTGTGTGGGCCATATCTTGACAAGTTTGTCATTGTTTTCATCGATGACATACTTATTTACTCAAAGAATGATCAAGAGCACGAAGAACATTTGAGAAAAGTGCTAGAAGTATTGAGGAAAGAAAAACTGTACGCTAAGTTTTCAAAGTGTGCATTTTGGTTGGAAGAAGTTCAATTCCTCGGTCACATAGTGAACAAAGAAGGTATCCAGGTAGACCCGGCAAAGATCGAAACCGTTGAAAAGTGGGAAACCCCAAAAACTCCGAAGCATATACGTCAATTTTTAGGATTGGCTGGTTACTACAGAAGATTCATCCAAGATTTCTCCAAAATAGCAAAACCCTTGACTGCATTAATGCATAAAGGGAAGAAATTTGAATGGAAGGATGAACAAGAGAAGGCGTTTCAATTATTGAAGAAAAAGCTAATTACGGCCCCTATATTGTCATTGCCTGAAGGGAATGATGATTTTGTGATTTATTGTGACGCATCAAAGCAAGGTCTCGATTGTGTATTAATGCAATAGAAAAAGGTGATTGCTTATGTGTCTAGACAATTAAAGATTCACGAGCAAAATTATACGACGCATGATTTGGAATTAGGCGCGGTTGTTTTTGCATTAAAGACTTGGAGGCACTACTTATATGGGGTCAAAAGTATTATATATACCGACTACAAAAGTCTTCAACGCATATTTAATCAGAAACAACTGAATATGAGGCAGCGTAGGTGGATTGAATTGTTGAATGATTACGACTTTGAGATTCGTTACCACCCGGGGAAGGCAAATGTGGTAGCCGACGCCTTGAGCAGAAAGGACAGAGAACCCATTCGAGTTTTAAATCTATGAATATAATGATTCACACTAACCTTACTACTCAAATAAAGGAGGCGCAACAAGGAGTTTTAAAAGAGGGAAATTTAAAGGATGAAATACCCAAAGGATCGGAGAAGCATCTTAATATTCGGGAAGACGGAACCCGGTATAGGGCTGAAAGAATTTGGGTACCAAAATTTGGAGATATGAGAGAAATGGTACTTAGCGAAGCTCATAAAACCAGATACTCAATACATCCTGGAACAGGGAAGATGTACAAGGATCTTAAGAAACATTTTTGGTGGCCAGGTATGAAAGCCGATATTGCTAAATATGTAGGAGAATGTTTGATGTGTTCTAAGGTCAAAGCTGAACATCAGAAACCATCAGGTCTACTACAACAACCTGAAATCCCGGAATGGAAATGGGAAAACATTACCATGGATTTCATTACTAAATTGCCAAGGACTGCAAATGGTTATGATACTATTTGGGTAATAGTTGATCGTCTCACCAAGTCAGCACACTTCCTGCCAATAAGGGAAGATGACAAGATGGAGAAGTTAGCACGACTGTATTTGAAGGAAGTTGTCTCCAGACATGGAATACCAATCTCTATTATCTCTGATAGGGATGGCAGATTTATTTCAAGATTCTGGCAGACATTACAGCAAGCATTGGGAACTCGTCTAGACATGAGTACTGCCTATCATCCACAAACTGATGGGCAGAGCAAAAGGATGATACAAACGCTTGAAGACATGCTACGAGCTTGTGTTATTGATTTCGGAAACAGTTGGGATCGACATCTACCGTTAGCAGAATTTTCCTACAACAACAGCTACCATTCAAGCATTGAGATGGCGCCGTTTGAAGCACTTTATGGTAGAAAGTGCAGGTCTCCGATTTGTTGGAGTGAAGTGGGGGATAGACAGATTACGGGTCCGGAGATAATACAAGAAACTACCGAGAAAATCATCCAAATTCAACAAAGATTGAAAACCGCCCAGAGTCGACAAAAGAGCTACGAGGACAGTAAAAGAAAAGATATAGAGTTTGAAATTGGAGAAATGGTCATGCTTAAGGTTTCACCTTGGAAAGGCGTTGTTCGATTTGGTAAACGGGGGAAACTAAATCCAAGGTACATTGGACCATTCAAGATTATAGATCGTGTCGGACCAGTAGCTTACCAACTGGAGCTACCTCAACAACTCGCGGCTGTACATAACACTTTCCACATCTCAAATTTGAAGAAATGTTTTGCTAAAGAAGATCTCACTATTCCGTTGGATGAAATCCAAATCAATGAAAAACTTCAATTTATTGAAGAACCCGTCGAAATAATGGATCGTGAGGTTAAGAGACTTAAAAAAAACAATATACCGATTGTTAAGGTTCGATGGAATGCTCGTAGAGGACCCGAGTTCACCTGGGAGCGTGAAGATCAGATGAAGAAGAAATACCCGCATTTATTTCCAGAAGATACATCAACACCTCCAACTGCTTAAAATTTCGGGACGAAATTTATTTAACGGGTAGGTACTGTAGTGACCCGAACTTTTCCATGTATATATATATATTAAATGAAATTGTTATTTACATGATTAAGTGTTTCCAACATGTTAAGCAATCAAACTTGTTAAGACTTGATTAATTGAAATAGGTTTCATATAGACAATTGACCACCCAAGTTGACCGGTGATTCACGAACGTTAAAACTTGTAAAAACTATACGATGACATATATATGGTTATATATATAGTTAACATGATTTTATTATAAGTATGTATCTCATTAGTTATTTTAACAATGAGTTATATACATAAAAATGAGACTATTAATTTAAGAAACTCGAAAACGATATATATAACGATTATCGTTATAACAACGTCTTACTAGGTACATATGAATCATATTAAGATATTGATACACTTGGTTAATTATGTTAAATGATAAGTAAATATATTATTAAGTGTATTAACTATGAAATACATATGTAAAAATAAGACTACTAACTTAATGATTTCGAAACGAGACATATATGTAACGATTATCGTTGTAACGACATTTAACTGTATATATATCATACTAAGATATATTATATATCATAATATCATGATAATATAACAATTTAACATCTCATTTGTTATAATAAATAATGGGTTAACAACATTCAACAAGATCGTTAACCTAAAGGTTTCAAAACAACATTTACATGTAATGACTAACGATGACTTAACGACTCAGTTAAAATGTATATACATGTAGTGTTTTAATATGTATTCATACACTTTTGAAAGACTTCAAGACACTTATCAAAATACTTCTACTTAACAAAAATTCTTACAATTACATCCTCGTTCAGTTTCATCAACAATTCTACTCGTATGCATCCGCATTCGTACTCGTACAATACACAGCTTTTAGATGTATGTACTATTAGTATATACACTCCAATTATCAGCTCTTAGTAGCCCATGTGAGTCACCTAACACATGTAGGAACCATCATTTGGCAACTAGCATAAAATATCTCATAAAATTACAAAAATATGAGTAATCATTCATGACTTATTTACATGAAAACAAAATTACATATCCTTTATATCTAATCCATACACCAACGACCAAAAACACCTACAAACACTTTCATTCTTCAATTTTCTTCATCTAATTGATCTCTCTCAAGTTCTATCTTCAAGTTCTAAGTGTTCTTCTTAAATTCCAAAAGTTCTAGTTTCATAAAATCAAGAATACTTCCAAGATTGCAAGTTTACTTCCAAGTTTTCTAAATCCATTCCAAGTAATCATCCAAGATCAAGAAACCTTTGTTACTTACAGTAGCTTATCTTTCTAATACAAGGTAATAATCATATTCAAACTTTAATTCAATTTCTATAACTATAACAATCTTATTTCGAGTGGAAATCTTACTTGAAATTGTTTTCGTGTCATGATTCTGCTTCAAGAACTTTCAAGCCATCCAAGGATCCTTTGAAGCTAGATCTATTTTTTTTTAATTTCCAGTAGGTTTATCCAAGGAACTTGAGGTAGTAATGATGTTCATAACATCATTCGATTCATACATATAAAGCTATCTTATTCGAAGGTTTAAACTTGTAATCACTAGAACATAGTTTAGTTAATTCTAAACTTGTTCGCAAATAAAAGTTAATCCTTCTAACTTGACTTTTAAAATCAACTAAACACATGTTCTATATCTATATGATATGCTAACTTAATGATTTAAAACCTGGAAACACGAAAAACACCGTAAAACCGGATTTACGCCGTCGTAGTAACACCGCGGGCTGTTTTGGGTTAGTTAATTAAAAACTATGATAAAATTTGATTTAAAAGTTGTTTTTCTGAGAAAATGATTTTTATTATGAACATAAAACTATATCCAAAAATTATGGTTAAACTCAAAGTGGAAGTATGTTTTCTAAAATGGTCATCTAGACGTCGTTCTTTCGACTGAAATGACTACCTTTACAAAAACAACTTGTAACTTATTTTTCTGACTATAAACCTATACTTTTTCTGTTTAAATTCGTAAAATAGAGTTCAATATGAAACCATAGCAATTTGATTCACTCAAAACGGATTTAAAATGAAGAAGTTATGGGTAAAACAAGATTGGATAATTTTTCTCATTTTAGCTACGTGAAAATTGGTAACAAATCTATTCCAACCAAAACTTAATCAACTTGTATTGTACATTATGTAATCTTGAGATACCATAGACACGTATACAATGTTTCGACCTATCATGTCGACACATCTATATTTTGGAACAACCATAGACACTCTATATGTGAATGTTGGAGTTAGCTATACATGGTTGAGGTTGATTCCAAAATATATATCGTTTGAGTTGTGATCAATACTGAGATACGTATACACTGGGTTGTGGATTGATTCAAGATAATATTTATCGATTTATTTCTGTACATCTAACTGTGGACAACTAGTTGTAGGTTACTAACGAGGACAGCTGACTTAATAAACTTAAAACATCAAAATGTATTAAAAGTGTTGTAAATATATTTTGAACATACTTTGTGTTGGGATTTAACAAGTTCAAAACACTTAAACTATATTTAGATTCAAATCAAAGCGGAAGCATGTTAATTACCATTTTAGAACGTGTATACCTTTAACCAATTAAAGTTAAATCCCAATTAGGATCAAGTTGTGAAACATACTTACAAACTACAAGTAAGAAAAGTGTTTATACCTTCTCCTAGCTTGTTGATAGATGATGATGAAGATGATGATGAATGGAGTTCCAAAACAATGAGACCTCAAGTAGTTATACCCCAAACTATGCACCAACACCCTTGCTATTAGTTAGGATTTTGTTTGACACTTGAATGAGCTTGCAAAAACCAAATGAAGAACCTTTTCTCCCTCTCCAAACCCCACGGCTATCAGCAGCTGAATGGGAGTGTTTTTGTGCAGTTTTTTCAAGTATAATTGCATGTGTATCTTTCTACAAGAGTCAAGATGCTTACATATGGAATTGAGAAAGTATGGGTGAAAGATTCCAAGCCTAAAACATGTGTATCTCATTCCCCATGCCACTTCCTTTCAAGTATTATTAAATAAGTTTTATTAAAAAAAAATACATTTTATAAAACTATACATAATACTTCCATATGTATATATATGTTATGTACATTTATTTTATAAAACCAAACTTTATAAAATGTAACATAACAAAATCAATTATTTAACCCATAAATAATTTAAACTCTTGTTATATAAATTATTCCATAATTTATATATATACACATCAAGTAATCTTTCAGAAAACGATTTTCTTTAAAATTCAAGTGTCGCGTATTTGATCAATGATCCAATCGTTAAGATCAAATACGAATAATGTGTTGGTAAGGTTGTTATTGGGTATGACCCGACTTGGATCAAAACATATTAGCCACGTTAATTCAATATGTCTCTCGGGCATACGAAAAACCTTCAATCTCCCACTTGCACGAGAAAATAAGAAATTAATGCAAGTGATGGATACCACCTAACGACCGTCCATCACCCCCAATATGTTATGACTTTGTGCCATTCAATAACATCATCCCTTTCGAGTTCCCATCTCGAATATGAATAGGTGAATCTTTTCATTATATCCTTTCATCCTAGATGTCATGTTAAATCCAAGAGATATAGAGTGATCACTCTCTTCTAGATTTAACTTTTCAGGCCTTAAACATCTGACTCTCAACGAATAAGAGGGACAAATTCCATCTTGACTACATACGTCCTAGATATATACCTTGCATTATACCTGAGCTCTTCCTTATGAACTACCATGTTTCAGAATAGCGAAGGAATGAATCAAGGCACAATACTTGGTAAATATCTGAACCCAATATGTATCTCAGGTCAGAGGATACAATGATATTCGCCTTTACTCAAGACTACATGTGATCAACCACAAAGGCTCCATTTAGTAAATCTTGAGGGCGGGTCTTCCAATATTTGTATCCCACAAATATCTATGAACCTTGGTTGCAACCTTGCCCCACATTCAGTCCGTGAATGTATACCAATCCAAGTTCATAATAGTCTAAACCTCACACTTGTTCCCACAAATGTGATCAACTACGGAATTTAGAATAATTGCTTATTCATGGATAAAATATGAAAAATAGGAACTTAACTCAAAATAAATTAAACCATAATTATATTAATGAGTTTGAACAATTTCGTTCCGTTACAATACTTAAAACAGATCATGACCAATCACTAGAATATCGAAGCCCTAATGCACAAACATGTCCTGCATGTTTTGATCCATGTAAGAGCTTCGTGAGAGGATCCGCTATATTAAGATCTGTGTGAACTTTGCGAATACATATCTTTCCCTTTTCAACTTCATCCCTTATGTAGTTGAATCTCCGCTCAATGTGACGGGTCTTTTGATGAGCACGAGGTTCCTTGATTTGAGCAATCGCACCCTCGTTGTCACAAAAGATCTCAAGAGGGTCCTGAATGGAAGGGACTACTCCTAAGTCATCGATGAATTTCTTCATCCATGCAGCTTCCTGAGCTGCTAATGATGCGGCGATGTACTCCGACTCTGTAGTGGACAGAGCAACAACATCCTGTTTTGAACTCTTCCAAGAGACCGCACCTCCATTTAATGTGAAGACATAACCGGATTGTGATCGAGAATCATCACGATCAGTTTGGAAACTCGCATCCACGTAACCTTTTACAGCGAGTTCTTCCTCACCAGACCCATATATCAGAAACATATCCTTAGTCCTCCTAAGGTATTTCAATATACTTGACCCAATGGCAGAAGCATATGGGACTTTCTTCATTCTCTCCTGTTCATCTTTCGTGGTGGGGCACTGAGATGAACTGAGAAGTGTTCCCTTTTGAATAGGTACCAAACCTTTCTTAGAGTTCTCCATCTTGAACCTTTTCAAGATCTTTTCAATGTATGCACTTTGATTTAAACCTATCAGTTTCTTGGATCTATTCCTGTAGATCCTAATCCCCAAAACGTATTGTCCTTCTCCAAGATCCTTAATGGAGAAGCATTTACTTAGCCAAGTTTTAACACCTTGCATTGCCGGAATATCATTTCCAAATAACAATATATCATCCACATATAGTACAAGGAACATGATAGTGCTCCCACTAGCTTTCTTATATACACAAGCTTCATCACCATTTTTTATGAAGCCAAATTTCTTGGCCTCCTCATTAAATCGATGATTCCACATTCTAGATGCTTGTTTCAATCCGTAGATTGACTTTTTTAACTTGCATACCTTTTTAGGATATTTCGGATCAACAAAACCTTCAGGCTGAACCATATAGACATCTTCCTCAAGATGTCCATTTAGGAAAGCGGTCTTGACATCCATTTGCCATATTTCATAATCATAATGAGCAGCAATGGCAAGTAATATCCTAATAGACTTTAGCATTGCCACAGGCGAAAAAGTTTCATCATAGTCAACCCCTTGAGTTTGAGTGAAACCTTTTGCTACAAGTCTAGCTTTATATGTATCCAAGTTTCCATGTATGTCGGTTTTCATTTTGAAAAGCCATTTACAATCAACTAGCCTTGAGCCAGCAGGTTGTGTAACAAGTTCCCAAACTTGGTTGTCATACATGGATTGCATCTCAGCGTTCATGGCTTCCTGCCATTTATCTTTATCGATCCTTGATAAAGCATCTTGGTAGTTTATTGGTTCATCCAAATCAACCACATAGCAACCATCCATGAGAAACCCATATCTCTCAGGAGGATTACTAATCCTACCAGATCTGCGAACGTCTTGTGTATTTTGATCATCCATTTGATCATTCTCAACATTTTCATGTTGAGTGCTAGTGTCAACCAATTGTGTATCATCTACTTGATCTTGAACCTCCTCAAGATCTATCTTCCTTTCACTATTTCCTTCCATTAGGAACTTAGTTTCAAGGAATTCCACCTTCCGAGCAACAAATACATTCTGCTCGGATGGATCATAGAAATAATATCCCATATCATTCTTGGGATATCCTATGAAGATACACTTCGTGGATCGAGCATTCAACTTATTAGGGACGTAACGCTTAGGGTAAGCTTTACATCCCCATACCTTTAAGTATGATAGAGATGGAGGTTTTCCAAACCACATCTCATGAGGTGTTCGTTCCACTTTCTTGGTTGGGGCCATATTTAAAATACGAGCCGCGGAGCATAGACAATAACCCCAAAATGATAGAGGTAATGAGCTTCTAGCCATCATAGATCGAACCATATCCATTAGGGTTCGGTTTCTCCTTTCGGAAACTCCATTCAGTTGGGGTGTTCCAGGAGGAGTGAGTTGTAAGATAACCCCACAACTTTTAAGATGATCTTGGAAGGCATCGCTTAGGTATTCACCCCCTCTATCGGTACGCAGTACGTTGATTGTCTTGTTGAGTTGATTTTGTACTTCGTTTTGATATTCTTTGAATGCTTCAAAAGTTTCATCCTTATGCCTTAACAAGTAGACATATCCGAAACGACTGAAGTCATCAATGAATGTAACAAAGTATCTTTCACCATTCCTAGTCATGGGCTTAAAGGGACCACACACATCCGAATGTATTAATCCCAATAAGTCTTTAGCCCTTTCATTGGTCCCTTTGAAAGGTGCTTTAGTCATTTTGCCTTGTAAACAAGATTCACATACATCAAACGAGTCCATCTCATTTGATTTTAAAAGTCCATTCTTTTGAAGTATATTCATTCGGTTCTTATTTATGTGACCAAGGCGACAATGCCATAAGTAGGAATCACTCAAATCCCTTTTGAGTTTCTTGGTGCTTGTATGGTACATTGAGCTACTAGATGATGTGTCATCATGAACCAATTCATAAATTCCATTTGAAGGCGAAGCCTTGAAATAGAATACATTATCTAAACAAACATGGATATCATCATTAATAAAATTAACATTAAAACCATATTGTTTCAAACGGGAAACAGAAATAATGTTTCGACACAAGTCGGGTGCATACAAAACATCATTCAAAATAAGTTCCATGCTACTTGGAAGTTTTAACACAAAGTCTCCTTGAGCTTTCACTTGCACTTTAGCTCCATTCCCCATGAAGAGACTTGATGTTCCCGTTTGCTTGTTACTTCTTTTGAACCCCTGCAAAGAATTGCAAATGTGAGTTCCACATCCAGTGTCTAATACCCATGTATTAGAAGAAGTAATACTAAGCTCTATATATACCATATATATATATTACCTGAGGATTGCCCCGCATCCCTCTTTTCCTTCAACTCCTTAAGGTAGACCGGACAGTTTCGTTTCCAATGACCCATCTCACCGCAACCGAAACATGGGTCTTCCTTGGGGTTTGCCCTTTCCGCAACCTTTTGCTTTTTGTTCTTGTTCTTGGTTGGGGTAACCATCTTCACCTTTCCCTTGCCTTGATAGGCGGGTCCTTTTCTCTTAGCCACCTTAGGCTTAGAGGTGTTGTTATCTTTTGACCCGCCATCATTGATCATTAGCACGGGTGAAGCCCTTTTACCCATGCTTGTTTCGGCCGTCCTTAACATGCCATGAAGCTCACCGATGGTCTTATCCATCCCATTCATATTGTAATTAATTACAAATTGGTCAAACCTCTTTGACAAGGAGTTTGGGATAAGATCGGTGGCTAGCTCATTGGAAATGTTGAGGTTAAGACGGTTTGCGCGATCAATGAGGCTTTTCATTTTGAGGACATAGGAGGAGACGGATTGGGTGTCATCCATACGACATGCATGTAGCGCTCGAACCGTTTCGAAGCGCTCGACACGTGCTTGTTGAAGGAACATCTCCTTCAATTGCGTTATCATGTCATATGCACTATGATGTTCGAAATCCTTTTGGAGTTCGGGTATCATAGTCCCAAGCATTAGGCAACCAACTTGCACCGAATCGGCACAATATTTGTCATAGTAAGCCATGCCCTCCGTATCATCCATGTCGGGTTGATCTGGAATGGCGTCCTCCAACACATACGCTTTATCCTCGAGTTTGAGGACAATCCTAAGATTACGGAACCAATCCATAAAGTTCGTATGGTTGAGTTTGTCTTTCTCGAGGAGAGACCTTAACGATAGGTTGTTTAGGTTACGTGGTGCGTTTTGCATGTTGTTGTTGTTATTAGCGGCCATCTACAAAATTAACAAAGTTCATTTAAGTATTGATTTCAAATTTAATCAATCAATACCCTTTAAATCCAATTGATATTTATTAAATTTTAGAATCCAACGGTAAACCAAATTTCGGTTAGGTGACCTTTATCCCGTTATTTGATTTAGCTAGGTAGTCATTATATGACAATTGCAATCCTTTTGCAACTTCTAAGTTATGGGATCATGCAATCCTTTTGCATGGCATATTATCCCATCAACGCCTATTTGTTCATCATGCTTCGGTGACCCTAAGTTCATGATTCCCAAATCAAGTCGTCCTACTTGTGCTAACGTGTAAATTCAACATACTAGTGGTTAGGTGACCTTTATCCCACAAGTGTGCGAAATTCACCTTAATCATATTAGTTTGCTCATAACGGTTAGGTGACCTTTATCCCATTAAGAGTTCCCTAATATTTTTAAGTGTTTGCACAAAAGGATGGCATTTAACTTGTTTGTAAAAGGGATTTTAAGTTTCATAATTTCTAGTTTGAGAAAACATATATGCCATACACCAACATGCATTTAGTGTATGGTTTATTTGAAATCCATTTTCAAGTCTAGTAATTTTAGCCAATTACTTGATATAAACCATTTTATATATATGATCCTTATCATGTTCTTAATAACCGATTATTAATGTCCTTTTAGCCGTTTTTAATTTAACCAATTAAATTGACGTTTTGCATGTCGTTAATAATTTAACCAATTAAATTGTAGTTATGCTTGTTGTTAACTTGTGTGATAACTTGTAGTAGTAACATACACAATCCACAATCATACAAGAAATAAAACAACCACGCATGCAAACAAATGTGTTCACAATCAAGCAGATTTGGTAGACATTTGTTTAGCCGAAAACAAATGTCACCGGTTAAGGGTTATAACACTAAGTAGGAGATTTCAAAATCTCCCACTTAATCTTGCATCCAAATGCATCTTCCAAGTCTTCATCTTGTATCTTCATTTTTACAAAAAATATATCCTAATACATTTTTCTAGAAAATGAAAATACAACCTAATCTATTTTACATACCAAATATAAAATAAATTACATAACCAAAATAATAAAATTACAAACCATATTGAATGAATATTACAACCACATGAATGAATTAATATTACATACCAAATGAATAGATTAATTCAACCAAACATGCAACCAAACAAACACAAGGTCAAGGCTTGATTGTGAACTCAATATGCAACCAAAATATGACCAAAGTGGAAGATCCAAAACCCATTTTGGGTCCCCAATATTTCGGCCAAAGCATTACCACCCAAAACTTTAATTTTTGCATTTTACTATCATGCATGTACATAAAATGCAAAATATAAAGTGAGTATAATAACCATCTCGAAGCATATTTCAACAACCTCGGCTCTAGATACCATTGTTGGGATTTAACAAGTTCAAAACACTTAAACTATATTTAGATTCAAATCAAAGCGGAAGCATGTTAAT
This sequence comes from Rutidosis leptorrhynchoides, assembly GCF_046630445.1. Lineage (NCBI taxonomy): Eukaryota > Viridiplantae > Streptophyta > Magnoliopsida > Asterales > Asteraceae > Rutidosis > Rutidosis leptorrhynchoides. The sequence continues at coordinate 226,310 of NC_092333.1, forward strand.
TACCATTTTAGAACTTGTATACCTTTAACCAATTAAAGTTAAATCCCAATTAGGATCAAGTTGTGAAACATACTTACAAACTACAAGTAAGAAAAGTGTTTATACCTTCTCCTAGCTTGTTGATAGATGATGATGAAGATGATGATGAATGGAGTTCCAAAACAATGAGACCTCAAGTAGTTATACCCCAAACTATGCACCAACACCCTTGCTATTAGTTAGGATTTTGTTTGACACTTGAATGAGCTTGCAAAAACCAAATGAAGAACCTTTTCTCCCTCTCCAAACCCCACGGCTATCAGCAGCTGAATGGGAGTGTTTTTGTGCAGTTTTTTCAAGTATAATTGCATGTGTATCTTTCTACAAGAGTCAAGATGCTTACATATGGAATTGAGAAAGTATGGGTGAAAGATTCCAAGCCTAAAGCATGTGTATCTCATTCCCCATGCCACTTCCTTTCAAGTATTATTAAATAAGTTTTATAAAAAAAAATACATTTTATAAAACTATACATAATACTTCCATATGTATATATATGTTATGTACATTTATTTTATAAAACCAAACTTTATAAAATGTAACATAACAAAATCAATTATTTAACCCATAAATAATTTAAACTCTTGTTATATAAATTATTCCATAATTTATATATATACACATCAAGTAATCTTTCAGAAAACGATTTTCTTTAAAATTCAAGTTTCGCGTATTTGATCAATGATCCAATCGTTAAGATCAAATACGAATAATGTGTTGGTAAGCTTGTTATTGGGTATGACCTGACTTGGATCAAAACATATTAGCCACGTTAATTCAATATGTCTCTCGGGCATACGAAAAACCTTCACTTTGATATATATGTACATATTTGTTATAGGTTCGTGAATCGACCAGTGGCCAAGTCTTAATTCCCGACGAAGTAAAAATCTGTGAAAGTGAGTTATAGTCCCACTTTTAAAATCTACTATTTTTGGGATGAGAATACATGCAGGTTTTATAAATGATTTACAAAATAGACACAAGTACGTGAAACTACATTCTATGGTTGAATTATCAAAATCGAATATGCCCCTTTTTATTGAAATGTCCCGTTCTTATTGATTAAAAACGTTCCATATTAATTGATTTCGTTGCGAGGTTTTGACCTCTATATGAGACGTTTTTCAAAGACTGCATTCATTTTAAAACAAACCATAACCTTTATTTCATCAATAAAGGTTTAAAAAGCTTTACGTAGATTATCAAATAATGATAATCTAAAATATCCTGTTTACACACGACCATTACATAATGGTTTACAATACAAATATGTTACAACAAAATAAGTTTCTTGAATGCAGTTTTTACACAATATCATACAAGCATGGACTCCAAATCTCGTCCTTATTTAAGTATGCGACAACGGAAGCTCTTAATAATCACCTGAGAATAAACATGCTTAAAACGTTAACAAAAATGTTGGTGAGTTATAGGTTTAACCTATATATATCAAATCATAATAGTAGACCACAAGATTTCATATTTCAATACACATCCAATACATAGAGATAAAAATCATTCATATGGTGAACACCTGGTAACCGACATTAACAAGATGCATATATAAGAATATCCCCATCATTCCGGGACACCCTTCGGATATGATATAAATTTCGAAGTACTAAAGCATCCGGTACTTTGGATGGGGTTTGTTAGGCCCAATAGATCTATCTTTAGGATTCGCGTCAATTAAGGTGTCTGTTCCCTAATTCTTAGATTACCAGACTTAATAAAAAGGGGCATATTCGATTTCGATAATTCAACCATAGAATGTAGTTTCACGTACTTGTGTCTATTTTGTAAATCATTTATAAAACCTGCATGTATTCTCATCCCAAAAATATTAGATTTTAAAAGTGGGACTATAACTCACTTTCACAGATTTTTACTTCGTCGGGAAGTAAGACTTGGCCACTGGTTGATTCACGAACCTATAACAATATATACATATATATCAAAGTATGTTCAAAATATATTTACAACACTTTTAATATATTTTGATGTTTTAAGTTTATTAAGTCAGCTGTCCTCGTTAGTAACCTACAACTAGTTGTCCACAGTTAGATGTACAGAAATAAATCGATAAATATTATCTTGAATCAATCCACGACCCAGTGTATACGTATCTCAGTATTGATCACAACTCAAACTATATATATTTTGGAATCAACCTTAACCCTGTATAGCTAACTCCAACATTCACATATAGAGTGTCTATGGTTGTTCCGAAATATATATAGATGTGTCGACATGATAGGTCGAAACATTGTATACGTGTCTATGGTATCTCAAGATTACATAATATACAATACAAGTTGATTAAGTTATGGTTGGAATAGATTTGTTACAAATTTTCACGTAGCTAAAATGAGAAAAATTATCCAATCTTGTTTTACCCATAACTTCTTCATTTTAAATCCGTTTTGAGTGAATCAAATTGCTATGGTTTCATATTGAACTCTATTTTATGAATCTATACAGAAAAAGTATAGGTTTATAGTCAGAAAAATAAGTTACAAGTCGTTTTTGTAAAGGTAGTCATTTCAGTCGAAAGAACGACGTCTAGATGACCATTTTAGAAAACATACTTCCACTTTGAGTTTAACAATAATTTTTGGATATAGTTTCATGTTCATAATAAAAATCATTTTCTCAGAATAACAACTTTTAAATCAAAGTTTATCATAGTTTTTAATTAACTAACCCAAAACAGCCCGCGGTGTTACTACGACGGCGTAAATCCGGTTTTACGGTGTTTTTTGTGTCTCCAGGTTTTAAATCATTAAGTTAGCATATCATATAGATATAGAACATGTGTTTAGTTGATTTTAAAAGTCAAGTTAGAAGGATTAACTTTTGTTTGCGAACAAGTTTAGAATTAACTAAACTATGTTCTAGTGATTACAAGTTTAAACCTTCGAATAAGATAGCTTTATATGTATGAATTGAATGATGTTATGAACATCATTACTACTTTAAGTTCCTTGGATAAACCTACTGGAAAAGTGAAAAATGGATCTAGCTTCAACGAATCCTTGGATGGCTCGAAGTTCTTGAAGCAGAATCATGACACGAAAACAAGTTCAAGTAAGATCATCACTTGAAATAAGATTGTTATAGTTATAGAAATTGAACCAAAGTTTGAATATGATTATTACCTTGTATTAGAATGATAACCTACTGTAAGAAACAAAGATTTCTTGAGGTTGGATGATCACCTTACAAGATTGGAAGTGAGCTAGCAAACTTGAAAGTATTCTTGATTTTATGTAACTAGAACTTGTAGAATATATGAAGAACACTTAGAACTTGAAGATAGAACTTGAGAGAGATCAATTAGATGAAGAAAATTGAAGAATTAAAGTGTTTGTAGGTGTTTTAGTCGTTGGTGTATGGATTAGATATAAAGGATATGTAATTTTGTTTTCATGTAAATAAGTCATGAATGATTACTCATATTTTTGTAATTTTATGAGATATTTCATGCTAGTTGCCAAATGATGGTTCCCACATGTGTTAGGTGACTCACATGGGCTGCTAAGAGCTGATCATTGGAGTGTATATACCAATAGTACATACATCTAAAAGCTGTGTATTGTACGAGTACGAATACGGGTGCATACGAGTAGAATTGTTGATGAAACTGAACGAGGATGTAATTGCAAGCATTTTTTGTTAAGTAGAAGTATTTTGATAAGTGTATTGAAGTCTTTCAAAAGTGTATAAATACATATTAAAACACTACATGTATATACATTTTAACTGAGTCGTTAAGTCATCGTTAGTCGTTACATGTAAGTGTTGTTTTGAAACCTTTAGGTTAACGATCTTGTTAAATGTTGTTAACCCAATGTTTATAATATCAAATGAGATTTTAAATTATTATATTATCATGATATTATCATGTATGAATATCTCTTAATATGATATATATACATTAAATGTCTTTACAACGATAATCGTTACATATATGCCTCGTTTAAAAATCATTAAGTTAGTAGTCTTGTTTTTACATATGTAGTTCATTGTTAATATACTTAATGATATGTTTACTTATCATAGTATCATGTTAACTATATATATATCCATATATATGTCATCATATAGTTTTTACAAGTTTTAACGTTCGTGAATCACCGGTCAACTTGGGTGGTCAATTGTCTATATGAAACATATTTCAATTAATCAAGTCTTAACAAGTTTGATTGCTTAACATGTTGGAAACATTTAATCATGTAAATATCAATCTCAATTAATATATATAAACATGGAAAAGTTCGGGTCACTACAGTACCTACCCGTTAAATAAATTTCATCCCGAAATTTTAAGCTGTTGAAGGTGTTGACGAATCTTCTGGAAATAGATGCGGGTATTTCTTCTTCATCTGATCTTCACACTCCCAGGTGAACTCGGGTCCTCTACGAGCATTCCATCGAACCTTAACAATTGGTATCTTGTTTTGCTTAAGTCTTTTAACCTCACGATCCATTATTTCGACGGGTTCTTCGATGAATTGGAGTTTTTCGTTGATTTGGATTTCATCTAACGGAATAGTGAGATCTTCTTTAGCAAAACATTTCTTCAAATTCGAGACGTGGAAAGTGTTATGTACAGCCGCGAGTTGTTGAGGTAACTCAAGTCGGTAAGCTACTGGTCCGACACGATCAATAATCTTGAATGGTCCAATATACCTTGGATTTAATTTCCCACGTTTACCAAATCGAACAACGCCTTTCCAAGGTGCAACTTTAAGCATGACCATCTCTCCAATTTCAAATTCTATATCTTTTCTTTTAATGTCAGCGTAGCTCTTTTGTCGACTTTGGACGGTTTTCAACCGTTGTTGAATTTGAATGATTTTCTCGGTAGTTTCTTGTATAATCTCCGGACCCGTAATCTGTCTATCCCCCACTTCACTCCAACAAATCGGAGACCTGCACTTTCTACCATAAAGTGCTTCAAACGGTGCCATCTCAATGCTTGAATGGTAGCTGTTGTTGTAGGAAAATTCTGCTAACGGTAGATGTCGATCCCAACTGTTTCCGAAATCAATAACACATGCTCGTAGCATGTCTTCAAGTGTTTGTATCGTCCTTTCGCTCTGCCCATCAGTTTGTGGATGATAGGCAGTACTCATGTCTAGACGAGTTCCTAATGCTTGCTGTAATGTCTGCCAGAATCTTGAAATAAATCTACCATCCCTATCAGAGATAATAGAGATTGGTATTCCATGTCTGGAGACGACTTCCTTCAAATACAGTCGTGCTAACTTCTCCATCTTGTCATCTTCTCTTATTGGCAGGAAGTGTGCTGCTTTGGTGAGACGATCAACTATTACCCAAATAGTATCAAAACCACTTGCAGTCCTTGGCAATTTAGTGATGAAATCCATGGTAATGTTTTCCCATTTCCATTCCGGGATTTCGGGTTGTTGAAGTAGACCTGATGGTTTCTGATGCTCAGCTTTGACCTTAGAACAAGTCAAACATTCTCCGACATATTTAGCAACATCGGCTTTCATACTCGGCCACCAAAAATGTTTCTTAAGATCCTTGTACATCTTCCCCGTTCCTGGATGTATTGAGTATCTGGTTTTATGAGCTTCTCTAAGTACCATTTCTCTCATATCTCCAAATTTTGGTACCCAAATCCTTTCAGCCCTATACCGGGTTCCGTCTTCCCGAATATTAAGATGCTTCTCCGATCCTTTGGGTATTTCATCCTTTAAATTTCCCTCTTTTAAAACTCCTTGTTGCGCCTCCTTTATTTGAGTAGTAAGGTTATTATGAATCATTATATTCATAGATTTTACTCGAATGGGTTCTCTGTCCTTCCTGCTCAAGGCATCGGCTACCACATTTGCCTTCCCCGGGTGGTAACGAATCTCAAAGTCGTAATCATTCAATAATTCAATCCACCTACGCTGCCTCATATTCAGTTGTTTCTGATTAAATATGTGTTGAAGACTTTTGTGGTCGGTATATATAATACTTTTGATTCCATATAAGTAGTGCCTCCAAGTCTTTAATGCAAAAACAACCGCGCCTAATTCCAAATCATGCGTCGTATAATTTTGTTCATGAATCTTCAATTGTCTAGACGCATAAGCAATCACCTTCGTTCGTTGCATTAATACACAACCGAGACCTTGCTTTGATGCGTCACAATAAATCACAAAATCATCATTCCCTTCAGGCAATGACAATATAGGTGCCGTAGTTAGCTTTTTCTTCAATAATTGAAACGCTTTCTCTTGTTCATCATTCCATTCAAATTTCTTCCCTTTATGCGTTAATGCAGTCAAGGGTTTTGCTATTCTGGAAAAGTCTTGGATGAACCTTCTGTAGTAACCAGCTAGTCCTAAAAACTGGCGTATGTGTTTCGGAGTTTTCGGGGTCTCCCACTTTTCAACAGTTTCTATCTTTGCCGGATCCACCTTAATACCTTCTTTGTTCACTATGTGACCGAGGAATTGAACTTCTTCCAACCAAAATGCACACTTTGAAAACTTAGCGTACAATTCTTCCTTCCTCAATACTTCTAACACCTTTCTCAAATGTTCACCGTGTTCTTGGTCATTCTTTGAGTAAATAAGTATGTCATCAATGAAAACAATGACAAACTGGTCAAGGTATGGTCCACACACTCGGTTCATAAGGTCCATGAACACAGCTGGTGCATTAGTTAAACCAAATGGCATGACCATAAACTCGTAATGACCGTAACGTGTTCTGAAAGCAGTCTTTGGAATATCATCTTCTTTCACCCGCATTTGATGATACCCGGAACGTAAGTCAATCTTTGAATAAACAGACGAGCCTTGTAGTTGATCAAATAAGTCGTCGATTCTCGGTAGTGGGTAGCGGTTCTTGATGGTAAGTTTGTTCAACTCTCGGTAGTCGATACACAACCTGAATGTACCATCTTTCTTCTTGACAAACAAAACAGGAGCTCCCCACGGTGATGTGCTTGGTCGAATAAAACCACGCTCTAAAAGTTCTTGTAATTGGCTTTGAGTTCTTTCATCTCGCTGGGTGCGAGTCTGTAAGGAGCACGAGCTATTGGTGCAGCTCCTGGTACAAGATCTATTTGAAATTCAACGGATCGATGTGGGGGTAATCCCGGTAATTCTTTCGGAAATACATCGGGAAATTCTTTTGCAATGGGAACATCATTGATGCTCTTTGCTTCAGTTTGTACTTTCTCGACGTGTGCTAGAACAGCATAGCAACCTTTTCTTATTAGTTTTTGTGCCTTCAAATTACTAATAAGATGTAGCTTCGTGTTGCCCTTTTCTCCGTACACCATTAAGGGTTTTCCTTTTTCTCGTATAATGCGAATTGCATTTTTGTAATAAAAGATCTCTGCTTTCACTTCTTTCAACCAGTCCATACCGATTATCACATCAAAACTCCCTAACTCTACTGGTATCAAATCAATCTTAAATGTTTCGCTAACCAGTTTAATTTCTCGATTCCGACATATATTATCTGCTGAAATTAATTTACCATTTGCTAATTCGAGTAAAAATTTACTATCCAAAGGCGTCAATGGACAACTTAATTTAGCACAAAAATCTCTACTCATATAGCTTCTATCCGCACCCGAATCAAATAAAACGTAAGCAGATTTATTGTCAATAAGAAACGTACCCGTAACAAGCTCCGGGTCTTCCTGTGCCTCTGCCGCATTAATATTGAAAACTCTTCCGCGGCCTTGTCCATTCGTGTTCTCCTGGTTCCGGCAATTTCTAATAATGTGGCCCGATTTTCCACATTTATAACAAACTACATTGGCATAACTTGCTCCGACACTACTTCCTCCGCCATTACTCGTTCCGACACCATTTGTTCCTTTCGTTCTATTAACCCCTGGTCCGTAGACCTCACACTTCACCGCGCTATGACCATTTCTTTTACACTTGTTGCAAAATTTGGTGCAGAACCCCGAGTGATACTTTTCACACCTTTGGCATAGCTGCTTCTGATTGTTGTTGTTGTTGCGGTTATTATTGTTGTTAGGATGATTGTTGTAGTTGCTGTTGTTGTTGTTGTTGTTGTTGTTGTTGGGCCGTTTGTTGTAGTTGCGATTGATGCTGCGATTGTTGGGATAATTGTTGCGATTATTGTTGTAATTGCTGTTGTTGTTGTGTTGGTGATTCTTATCACCGTTTTCCTCCCACTTTATTTTGACTTGCTTCACATTGGCCTCTTCAGCAGTCTGTTCTTTAATTCTTTCTTCAATCTGGTTCACTAGTTTGTGAGCCATTCTACATGCCTGTTGTATGGAGGCGGGCTCGTGTGAACTTATATCTTCTTGGATTCTTTCCGGTAATCCTTTCACAAACGCGTCGATCTTCTCTTCCTCATCTTCGAATGCTCCCGGACACAATAGGCACAATTCTGTGAATCGTCTTTCGTACGTGGTAATATCAAATCCTTGGGTTCGTAACCCTCTAAGTTCTGTCTTGAGCTTATTGACCTCGGTTCTGAGACGGTACTTCTCGTTCATCAAGTGCTTGAATGCTGACCACGGTAGTGGGTACGCATCGTCTTGTCCCACTTGCTCTAGATAGGTATTCCACCATGTTAACGCAGAACCTGTGAAGGTATGCGTAGCGTACTTCACTTTGTCCTCTTCAGTACACTTACTTATGGCAAACACCGATTCGACCTTCTCGGTCCACCGTTTCAATCCGATCGGTCCTTCGGTTCCATCAAATTCCAAAGGTTTGCAGGCAGTGAATTCTTTATAGGTGCATCCTACACGATTTCCTGTACTGCTAGATCCAAGGTTATTGTTGGTATGTAGCGCAGCCTGTACTGCGGCTATGTTTGAAGCTAGAAAAGTAAGGAATTCCTCTTCATTCATATTCACGGTGTGTCGAGTAGTCGGTGCCATTTCCTTCAAAATAGTCAAATGGAACAAGTTAATCATACAGAATATTAAGAGTAGTTAATAGTATTTCGTAGCATAATATGAACTCATTTATAAAAGCTTTTTCTTCATATTAGCGTTTTATAAGTTTAAATTCGGGTAGTACCTACCCGTTAAGTTCATACTTAGTAGCTAATATACAATTCAACTACTACAATTCTATATGAAAAACTGATTATAATAATATTTCGCGTTCAAACTTTTACACAATATTTTACAAACTTACAATACCGCTTATTTTACATATAGCATGAAATATAACACACAATAAATTTGATACAAGATGCTTGTGAAGATAATTCTAGCTAGTACACAAGTCGTTCAGCAAAGGCAATAAAGACACGTAATTCATACGTCCAGAAACAAGTCATGCATTCTGGTTTTACTAGGATTACTTCCCATCCTTGGTCTTGTGGAACATAACCGTTATGGCCGTTGATAAGACAGCGTGTTGTTACGTCGTCAAAGGGACGAGGGTTACGTAATGTCCAACAGTCCCGTAACAATCTAAAAACCTCATTTCTTACCCCAATTACCGACTCTGTCACTTGTGGGAACGTTTTGTTTAATAGTTGTAGCCCGATGTTCTTGTTCTCACTTTGGTGAGAAGCGAACATTACTAATCCGTAAGCATAACATGCTTCTTTATGTTGCATGTTAGCCGTTTTTTCTAAATCACGAAGTCCAATATTAGGATATATTGAGTCAAAATAATTTCTTAACCCATTGCGTAAAATAGCATTTGGGTTCCCCGCAATATATGCGTCAAAGTAAACACATCGTAACTTATGGATTTCCCAATGTGATATCCCCCATCTTTCAAACGAAAGCCTTTTATAAACCAAGGCATTCTTTTAACGTTCTTCGAATGTCTTACAAACTGATCTCGCCTTAAATAGTTGTGCCTAAGAATTCTGACCGACTCTAGACAAGATTTCATCAATCATGTCTCCGGGTAGGTCTCTTAAAATATTGGGTTGTCTATCCATTTTGTGTTTTTATACTGTAAAATAGACAAGAGTTAGATTCATAAAAAAAATACTTATTAATACAAGCAATTTTTACATATATCATAAAGCATAAGCACACTATATTACTTATATTACACCACACGAATACAACTATCTTATCCCGACTCGCTTGTTTCTTCTTCTTAGGTTTTGGTTCGTTTTGCCAAGTTTCTAGGGTTATATGATGTTCCCCTAATACGAGCCGTCGTTATCCACATTGGTTTAGAAAAACCTGGTGGTTTAGAGGTTCCCGGGTCATTGTTACAACTTAAGGACTTCGGCGGTTGACGATACATATAAAGTTCATCGGGGTTGGAATTAGATTTCTCTATTTTTATGCCCTTTCCCTTATTATTTTCTTTTGCCTTTTTAAATTCAGTTGGGGTAATTTCTATAACATCATCGGAATTCTCGTCGGAATCCGATTCATCGGAGAATTGGTAATCCTCCCAATATTTTGCTTCCTTGGCAGAAACACCATTGACCATAATTAACCTTGGTCGGTTGGTTGAGGATTTTCTTTTACTTAACCGTTTTATTATTTCCCCCACCGGTTCTATTTCTTCATCCGATTCCGATTCTTCTTCCGGTTCCGATTCTTCTTCTGGTTCCGACTCTTCTTCCGGTTCCTCTTTGGGAACTTGTGAATCAGTCCACGAATCATTCCAATTTACATTTAACTCTTCATTATTATTAGGTGAGTCAATGGGACTTGTTCTAGAGGTAGACATCTATCACATAATATCAAACGCGTTAAGAGATTAATATATCACATAATATTCACATGTTAAAAATATATAGTTTCCTACAAAATTTGTTAAGCAATCATTTTTCAAGTAGACACGGTCGAAGTCCAGACTCACTAATGCATCCTAACAAACTCGATAAGACACACTAATGCAAAATTCTGGTTCTCTAAGACCAACGCTCGGATACCAACTGAAATGTCCCGTTCTTATTGATTAAAAATGTTCCATATTAATTGATTTCGTTGCGAGGTTTTGACCTCTATATGAGACGTTTTTCAAAGACTGCATTCATTTTAAAACAAACCATAACCTTTATTTCATCAATAAAGGTTTAAAAAGCTTTACGTAGATTATCAAATAATGATAATCTAAAATATCCTGTTTACACACGACCATTACATAATGGTTTACAATACAAATATGTTACAACAAAATAAGTTTCTTGAATGCAGTTTTTACACAATATCATACAAGCATGGACTCCAAATCTCGTCCTTATTTAAGTATGCGACAACGGAAGCTCTTAATAATCACCTGAGAATAAACATGCTTAAAACGTCAACAAAAATGTTGGTGAGTTATAGGTTTAACCTATATATATCAAATCATAATAGTAGACCACAAGATTTCATCTTTCAATACACATCCAATACATAGAGATAAAAATCATTCATATGGTGAACACCTGGTAACCGACATTAACAAGATGCATATATAAGAATATCCCCATCATTCCGGGACACCCTTCGGATATGATATAAATTTCGAAGTACTAAAGCATCCGGTACTTTGGATGGGGTTTGTTAGGCCCAATAGATCTATCTTTAGGATTCGCGTCAATTAAGGTGTCTGTTCCCTAATTCTTAGATTACCAGACTTAATAAAAAGGGGCATATTCGATTTCGATAATTCAACCATAGAATGTAGTTTCACGTACTTGTGTCTATTTTGTAAATCATTTATAAAACCTGCATGTATTCTCATCCCAAAAATATTAGATTTTAAAAGTGGGACTATAACTCACTTTCACAGATTTTTACTTCGTCGGGAAGTAAGACTTGGCCACTGGTTGATTCACGAACCTATAACAATATATACATATATATCAAAGTATGTTCAAAATATATTTACAATACTTTTAATATATTTTGATGTTTTAAGTTTATTAAGTCAGCTGTCCTCGTTAGTAACCTACAACTAGTTGTCCACAGTTAGATGTACAGAAATAAATCGATAAATATTATCTTGAATCAATCCACGACCCAGTGTATACGTATCTCAGTATTGATCACAACTCAAACTATATATATTTTGGAATCAACCTCAACCCTGTATAGCTAACTCCAACATTCACATATAGAGTGTCTATGGTTGTTCCGAAATATATATAGATGTGTCGACATGATAGGTCGAAACATTGTATACGTGTCTATGGTATCTCAAGATTACATAATATACAATACAAGTTGATTAAGTTATGGTTGGAATAGATTTGTTACAAATTTTCACGTAGCTAAAATAAGACACGTAATTCATACGTCCAGAAACAAGTCATGCATTCTGGTTTTACTAGGATTACTTCCCATCCTTGGTCTTCTGGAACATAACCGTTATGGCCGTTGATAAGACAGCGTGTTGTTACGTCGTCAAAGGGACGAGGGTTACGTAATGTCCAACAGTCCCGTAACAATCTAAAAACCTCATTTCTTACCCCAATTACCGACTCCGTCACTTGTGGGAACGTTTTGTTTAATAGTTGTAGCCCGATGTTCTTGTTCTCACTTTGGTGAGAAGCGAACATTACTAATCCGTAAGCATAACATGCTTCTTTATGTTGCATGTTAGCCGTTTTTTCTAAATCATGAAGTCCAATATTCGGATATATTGAGTCAAAATAATTTCTTAACCCATTGCGTAAAATAGCATTTGGGTTCCCCGCAATATATGCGTCAAAGTAAACACATCGTAACTTATGGATTTCCCAATGTGATATCCCCCATCTTTCAAATGAAAGCCTTTTATAAACCAAGGCATTCTTGGAACGTTCTTCGAATGTCTTACAAACTGATCTCGCCTTAAATAGTTGTGCCTAAGAATTCTGACCGACTCTAGACAAGAGTTCATCAATCATGTCTCCGGGTAGGTCTCTTAAAATATTAGGTTGTCTATCCATTTTGTGTTTTTATACTGTAAAATAGACAAGAGTTAGATTCATAAAAAAAATACTTATTAATACAAGCAATTTTTACATATATCATAAAGCATAAGCACACTATATTACTTATATTACACCACACGAATACAACTATCTTATCCCGACTCGCTTGTTTCTTCTTCTTCGGTTTTGGTTCGTTTTGCCAAGTTTCTAGGGATATATGATGTTCCCCGAATACGAGCCGTCGTTATCCACATTGGTTTAGAAAAACCTGGTGGTTTAGAGGTTCCCGGGTCATTGTTACAACTTAAGGACTTCGGCGGTTGACGATACATATAAAGTTAATCGGGGTTGGAATTAGATTTCTCTATTTTTATGCCCTTTCCCTTATTATTTTCTTTTGCCTTTTTAAATTCAGTTGGGGTAATTTCTATAACATCATCGGAATTCTCGTCGGAATCCGATTCATCGGAGAATTGGTAATCCTCCCAATATTTTGCTTCCTTGGCGGAAACACCATTGACCATAATTAACCTTGGTCGGTTGGTTGAGGATTTTCTTTTACTTAACCGTTTTATTATTTCCCCCACCGGTTCTATTTCTTCATCCGATTCCGATTCTTCTTCCGGTTCCGATTCTTCTTCTGGTTCCGACTCTTCTTCCGGTTCCTCTTCGGGAACTTGTGAATCAGTCCACGAATCATTCCAATTTACATTTAACTCTTCATTATTATTAGGTGAGTCAATGGGACTTGTTCTAGAGGTAGACATCTATAACATAATATCAAACGCGTTAAGAGATTAATATATCACATAATGTTCACATGTTAAAAATATATAGTTTCCAAAAAAATTTGTTAAGCAATCATTTTTCAAGTAGACACGGTCGAAGTCCAGACTCACTAATGCATCCTAACAAACTCGATAAGAAACACTAATGCAAAATTCTGGTTCTCTAAGACCAACGCTCGGATACCAACTGAAATGTCCCGTTCTTATTGATTAAAAATGTTCCATATTAATTGATTTCGTTGCGAGGTTTTGACCTCTATATGAGACGTTTTTCAAAGACTGCATTCATTTTAAAACAAACCATAACCTTTATTTCATCAATAAAGGTTTAAAAAGCTTTACGTAGATTATCAAATAATGATAATCTAAAATATCCTGTTTACACACGACCATTACATAATGGTTTACAATACAAATATGTTACAACAAAATAAGTTTCTTGAATGCAGTTTTTACACAATATCATACAAGCATGGACTCCAAATCTCGTCCTTATTTAAGTATGCGACAACGAAAGCTCTTAATAATCACCTGAGAATAAACATGCTTAAAACGTCAACAAAAATGTTGGTGAGTTATAGGTTTAACCTATATATATCAAATCATAATAGTAGACCACAAGATTTCATATTTCAATACACATCCAATACATAGAGATAAAAATCATTCATATGGTGAACACCTGGTAACCGACATTAACAAGATGCATATATAAGAATATCCCCATCATTCCGGGACACCCTTCGGATATGATATAAATTTCGAAGTACTAAAGCATCCGGTACTTTGGATGGGGTTTGTTAGGCCCAATAGATCTATCTTTAGGATTCGCGTCAATTAAGGTGTCTGTTCCCTAATTCTTAGATTACCAGACTTAATAAAAAGAGGCATATTCGATTTCGATAATTCAACCATAGAATGTAGTTTCACGTACTTGTGTCTATTTTGTAAATCATTTATAAAACCTGCATGTATTCTCATCCCAAAAATATTAGATTTTAAAAGTGGGACTATAACTCACTTTCACAGATTTTTACTTCGTCGGGAAGTAAGACTTGGCCACTGGTTGATTCACGAACCTATAACAATATATACATATATATCAAAGTATGTTCAAAATATATTTACAACACTTTTAATATATTTTGATGTTTTACGTTTATTAAGTCAGCTGTCCTCGTTAGTAACCTACAACTAGTTGTCCACAGTTAGATGTACAGAAATAAATCGATAAATATTATCTTGAATCAATCCACGACCCAGTGTATACGTATCTCAGTATTGATCACAACTCAAACTATATATATTTTGGAATCAACCTCAACCCTGTATAGCTAACTCCAACATTCACATATAGAGTGTCTATGGTTGTTCCGAAATATATATAGATGTGTCGACATGATAGGTCGAAACATTGTATACGTGTCTATGGTATCTCAAGATTACATAATATACAATACAAGTTGATTAAGTTATGGTTGGAATAGATTTGTTACAAATTTTCACGTAGCTAAAATGAGAAAAATTATCCAATCTTGTTTTACCCATAACTTCTTCATTTTAAATCCTTTTGAGTGAATCAAATTGCTATGGTTTCATATTGAACTCTATTTTATGAATCTATACAGAAAAAGTATAGGTTTATAGTCAGAAAAATAAGTTACAAGTTGTTTTTGTAAAGGTAGTCATTTCAGTCGAAAGAACGACGTCTAGATGACCATTTTAGAAAACATACTTCCACTTTCAGTTTAACAATAATTTTTGGATATAGTTTCATGTTCATAATAAAAATCATTTTCTCAGAATAACAACTTTTAAATCAAAGTTTATCATAGTTTTTAATTAACTAACCCAAAACAGCCCGCGGTGTTACTACGACGGCGTAAATCCGGTTTTACGGTGTTTTTTGTGTCTCCAGGTTTTAAATCATTAAGTTAGCATATCATATAGATATAGAACATGTGTTTAGTTGATTTTAAAAGTCAAGTTAGAAGGATTAACTTTTGTTTGCGAACAAGTTTAGAATTAACTAAACTATGTTCTAGTGATTACAAGTTTAAACCTTCGAATAAGATAGCTTTATATGTATGAATTGAATGATGTTATGAACATCATTACTACTTTAAGTTCCTTGGATAAACCTACTGGAAAAGTGAAAAATGGATCTAGCTTCAACGAATCCTTGGATGGCTCGAAGTTCTTGAAGCAGAATCATGACACGAAAACAAGTTCAAGTAAGATCATCACTTGAAATAAGATTGTTATAGTTATAGAAATTGAACCAAAGTTTGAATATGATTATTACCTTGTATTAGAATGATAACCTACTGTAAGAAACAAAGATTTCTTGAGGTTGGATGATCACCTTACAAGATTGGAAGTGAGCTAGCAAACTTGAAAGTATTCTTGATTTTATGTAACTAGAACTTGTAGAATATATGAAGAACACTTAGAACTTGAAGATAGAACTTGAGAGAGATCAATTAGATGAAGAAAATTGAAGAATTAAAGTGTTTGTAGGTGTTTTTAGTCGTTGGTGTATGGATTAGATATAAAGGATATGTAATTTTGTTTTCATGTAAATAAGTCATGAATGATTACTCATATTTTTGTAATTTTATGAGATATTTCATGCTAGTTGCCAAATGATGGTTCCCACATGTGTTAGGTGACTCACATGGGCTGCTAAGAGCTGATCATTGGAGTGTATATACCAATAGTACATATGTAATGTCCCGTTCTTATTGATTAAAAACGTTCCATATTAATTGATTTCGTTGCGAGGTTTTGACCTCTATATGAGACATTTTTCAAAGACTGCATTCATTTTTAAACAAACCATAACCTTTATTTCATCAATAAAGGTTTAAAAAGCTTTACGTAGATTTTCAAATAATGATAATCTAAAATATCCTGTTTACACACGACCATTACATAATGGTTTACAATACAAATATGTTACAAAAAAATAAGTTTCTTGAATGCAGTTTTTACACAATATCATACAAGCATGGACTCCAAATCTTGTCCTTATTTAAGTATGCAACAGCGGAAGCTCTTAATAATCACCTGAGAATAAACATGCTTAAAACGTCAACAAAAATGTTGGTGAGTTATAGGTTTAACCTATATATATCAAATCATAATAATAGACCACAAGATTTCATATTTCAATACACATCCCATACATAGAGATAAAAATCATTCATATGGTGAACACCTGGTAACCGACAATAACAAGATGCATATATAAGAATATCCCCATCATTCCGGGACACCCTTCGGATATGATATAAATTTCGAAGTACTAAAGCATCCGGTACTTTGGATGGGGTTTGTTAGGCCCAATAGATCTATCTTTAGGATTCGCGTCAATTAGGGTGTCTGTTCCCTAATTCTTAGATTACCAGACTTAATAAAAAGGGGCATATTCGATTTTGATAATTCAACCATAGAATGTAGTTTCACGTACTTGTGCCTATTTTGTAAATCATTTATAAAACCTGCATGTATTCTCATCCCAAAAATATTAGATTTTAAAAGTGGGACTATAACTCACTTTCACAGATTTTTACTTCGTCGGGAAGTAAGACTTGGCCACTGGTTGATTCACGAACCTATAACAATATATACATATATATCAAAGTATGTTCCAAATATATTTACAACACTTTTAATATATTTTGATGTTTTAAGTTTATTAAGTCAGCTGTCCTCGTTAGTAACCTACAACTAGTTGTCCACAGTTAGATGTACAGAAATAAATCGATAAATATTATCTTGAATCAATCCACGACCCAGTGTATACGTATCTCAGTATTGATCACAACTCAAACTATATATATTTTGGAATCAACCTCAACCCTGTATAGCTAACTCCAACATTCACATATAGAGTGTCTATGGTTGTTCCGAAATATATATAGATGTGTCGACATGATAGGTCGAAACATTGTATACGTGTCTATGGTATCTCAAGATTACATAATATATAATACAAGTTGATTAAGTTATGGTTGGAATAGATTTGTTACCAATTTTCACGTAGCTAAAATGAGAAAAATTATCCAATCTTGTTTTACCCATAACTTCTTCATTTTAAATCCGTTTTGAGTGAATCAAATTGCTATGGTTTCATATTGAACTCTATTTTATGAATATAAACAAAAAAAGTATAGGTTTCTAGTCGGAAAAATAAGTTACAAGTCGTTTTTGTAAAGGTAGTCATTTCAGTCGAAAGAACGACGTCTAGATGACCATTTTAGAAAACATACTTCCACTTTGAGTTTAACCATAATTTTTGGATATAGTTTCATGTTCATAATAAAAATCATTTTCTCAGAATAACAACTTTTAAATCAAAGTTTATCATAGTTTTTAATTAACTAACCCAAAACAGCCCGCGGTGTTACTACGACGGCGTAAATCCGGTTTTACGGTGTTTTTCGTGTTTCCAGGTTTTAAATCATTAAGTTAGCATATCATATAGATATAGAACATGTGTTTAGTTGATTTTAAAAGTCAAGTTAGAAGGATTAACTTTTGTTTGCGAACAAGTTTAGAATTAACTAAACTATGTTCTAGTGATTACAAGTTTAAACCTTCGAATAAGATAGCTTTATATGTATGAATCGAATGATGTTATGAACATCATTACTACCTTAAGTTCCTTGGATGAACCTACTGGAAAAGAGAAAAATGGATCTAGCTTCAATGGATCCTTGGATGGCTCAAAGTTCTTGAAGCAAAATCATGACACGAAAACAAGTTCAAGTAAGATCATCACTTGAAATAAGATTGTTATAGTTATAGAAATTGAACCAAAGTTTGAATATGATTATTACCTTGTATTAGAATGATAACCTACTGTAAGAAACAAAGATTTCTTGAGGTTGGATGATCACCTTACAAGATTGGAAGTGAGCTAGCAAACTTGAAAGTATTCTTGATTTTATGAAACTAGAACTTTTGGAATTTATGAAGAACACTTAGAACTTGAAGATAGAACTTGAGAGAGTTCAATTAGATGAAGAAAATTGAAGAATGAAAGTGTTTGTAGGTGTTTTTGGTCGTTGGTGTATGGATTAGATATAAAGGATATGTAATTTTGTTTTCATGTAAATAAGTCATGAATGATTACTCATATTTTTGTAATCTTATGAGATATTTCATGCTAGTTGCCAAATGATGGTTCCCACATGTGTTAGGTGACTCACATGGGCTGCTAAGAGCTGATCATTGGAGTGTATATATCAATAGTACATACATCTAAAAGCTGTGTATTGTACGAGTACGAATACGGGTGCATACGAGTAGAATTGTTGATGAAACTGAACGAGAATGTAATTGTAAGCATTTTTGTTAAGTAGAAGTATTTTGATAAGTGTATTGAAGTCTTTCAAAAGTGTATAAATACATATTAAAACACTACATGTATATACATTTTAACTGAGTCGTTAAGTCATCGTTAGTCGTTACATGTAAGTGTTGTTTTGAAACCTTTAGGTTAACGATCTTGTTAAATGTTGTTAACCCAATGTTTATAATAACAAAAGAGATTTTAAATTATTATATTATCATGATATTATGATGTACGAATATCTCTTAATATGATATATATATACATTAAATGTCGTTACAACGATAAACGTTACATATATGTCTTGTTTCAAAATCATTAAGTTAGTAGTCTTGTTTTTACATATGTAGTTCATTGTTAATATAATTAATGATATGTTTACTTATCATAATATCATGTTAACTATATATATAACCATATATATGTCATCATATAGTTTTTTTACAAGTTTTAACGTTCGTGAATCACCGGTCAACTTGGGTGGTCAATTGTCTATATGAAACCTATTTCAATTAATCAAGTCTTAACAAGTTTGTTTGCTTAACATGTTGGAAACATTTAATCATGTAAACATCAATCTCAATTAATATATATAAACATGGAAAAGTTCGGGTCACTACAGTACCTACCCGTTAAATAAATTTCGTCCCGAAATTTTAAGCTGTTGAAGGTGTTGACGAATCTTCTGGAAATAGATGCGGGTATTTCTTCTTCATCTGATCTTCACGCTCCCAGGTGAACTCGGGTCCTCTACGAGCATTCCATCGAACCTTAACAATTGGTATCTTGTTTTGCTTAAGTCTTTTAACCTCACGATCCATTATTTCGACGGGTTCTTCGATGAATTGGAGTTTTTCGTTGATTTGGATTTCATCTAACGGAATAGTGAGATCTTCTTTAGCAAAACATTTCTTCAAATTCGAGACGTGGAAAGTGTTATGTACAGCCGCGAGTTGTTGAGGTAACTCAAGTCGGTAAGCTACTGGTCCGACACGATCAATAATCTTGAATGGTCCAATATACCTTGGATTTAATTTCCCTCGTTTACCAAATCGAACAACGCCTTTCCAAGGTGAAACTTTAAGCATGACCATCTCTCCAATTTCAAATTCTATATCTTTTCTTTTAATGTCAGCGTAGCTCTTTTGTCGACTTTGGGCGGTTTTCAACCGTTGTTGAATTTGGATGATCTTCTCGGTAGTTTCTTGTATAATCTCTGGACCCGTAATCTGTCTATCCCCCACTTCACTCCAACAAATCGGAGACCTGCACTTTCTACCATAAAGTGCTTCAAACGGGGCCATCTCAATGCTTGAATGGTAGCTGTTGTTGTAGGAAAATTCTGCTAACGGTAGATGTCGATCCCAACTGTTTCCGAAATCAATAACACATGCTCGTAGCATGTCTTCAAGCGTTTGTATCGTCCTTTCGCTCTGCCCATCAGTTTGTGGATGATAGGCAGTACTCATGTCTAGACGAGTTCCTAATGCTTGCTGTAATGTCTGCCAGAATCTTGAAATAAATCTGCCATCCCTATCAGAGATAATAGAGATTGGTATTCCATGTCTGGAGACGACTTCCTTCAAATACAGTCGTGCTAACTTCTCCATCTTGTCATCTTCTCTTATTGGTAGGAAGTGTGCTGATTTGGTGAGACGATCAACTATTACCCAAATAGTATCAAAACCACTTGCAGTCCTTGGCAATTTAGTGATGAAATCCATGGTAATGTTTTCCCATTTCCATTCCGGGATTTCGGGTTGTTGAAGTAGACCTGATGGTTTCTGATGCTCAGCTTTGACCTTAGAACACGTCAAACATTCTCCTACGTATTTAGCAACATCGGCTTTCATACCCGGCCACCAAAAATGTTTCTTGAGATCCTTGTACATCTTCCCCGTTCCAGGATGTATTGAGTATCTGGTTTTATGAGCTTCTCTAAGTACCATTTCTCTCATATCTCCAAATTTTGGTACCCAAATCCTTTCAGCCCTATACCGGGTTCCGTCTTCCCGAATATTAAGATGCTTCTCCGATCCTTTGGGTATTTCATCCTTTAAATTTCCCTCTTTTAAAACTCCTTGTTGCGCCTCCTTTATTTGAGTAGTAATGTTATTATGAATCATTATATTCATAGATTTTACTCGAATGGGTTCTCTGTCCTTCCTGCTCAAGGCATCGGCTACCACATTTGCCTTCCCCGGGTGGTAACGAATCTCAAAGTCGTAATCATTCAATAATTCAATCCACCTACGCTGCCTCATATTCAGTTGTTTCTGATTAAATATGTGTTGAAGACTTTTGTGGTCGGTATATATAATACTTTTGACCCCATATAAGTAGTGCCTCCAAGTCTTTAATGCAAAAACAACCGCGCCTAATTCCAAATCATGCGTCGTATAATTTTGTTCGTGAATCTTCAATTGTCTAGACGCATAAGCAATCACCTTCGTTCGTTGCATTAATACACAACCGAGACCTTGCTTTGATGCGTCACAATAAATCACAAAATCATCATTCCCTTCAGGCAATGACAATATAGGTGCCGTAGTTAGCTTTTTCTTCAATAACTGAAACGCTTTCTCTTGTTCATCATTCCATTCAAATTTCTTCCCTTTATGCGTTAATGCAGTCAAGGGTTTTGCTATTCTGGAAAAGTCTTGGATGAACCTTCTGTAGTAACCAGCTAGTCCTAAAAACTGGCGTATGTGTTTCGGAGTTTTCGGGGTTTCCCACTTTTCAACAGTTTCTATCTTTGCCGGATCCACCTTAATACCTTCTTTGTTCACTATGTGACCGAGGAATTGAACTTCTTCCAACCAAAATGCACACTTTGAAAACTTAGCGTACAATTCTTCCTTCATCAATACTTCTAACACCTTTCTCAAATGTTCACCGTGTTCTTGGTCATTCTTTGAGTAAATAAGTATGTCATCAATGAAAACAATGACAAACTTGTCAAGGTATGGTCCACACACTCGGTTCATAAGGTCCATGAACACAGCTGGTGCATTAGTTAAACCAAACGGCATGACCATAAACTCGTAATGACCGTAACGTGTTCTGAAAGGAGTCTTTGGAATATCATCTTCTTTCACCCGCATTTGATGATACCCGGAACGTAAGTCAATCTTTGAATAAACAGACGAGCCTTGTAGTTGATCAAATAAGTCGTCGATTCTCGGTAGTGGGTAGCGGTTCTTGATGGTAAGTTTGTTCAACTCTCGGTAGTCGATACACAACCTGAATGTACCATCTTTCTTCTTGACAAACAAAACAGGAGCTCCCCACGGTGATGTGCTTGGTCGAATGAAACCACGCTCTAAAAGTTCTTGTAATTGGCTTTGCAGTTCTTTCATCTCGCTGGGTGCGAGTCTGTAAGGAGCACGAGCTATTGGTGCAGCTCCTGGTACAAGATCTATTTGAAATTCAACGGATCGCTGTGGGGGTAATCCCGGTAATTCTTTCGGAAATACATCGGGAAATTCTTTTGCAATGGGAACATCATTGATGCTCTTTTCTTCAGTTTGTACTTTCTCGACGTGTGCTAGAACAGCATAGCAACCTTTTCTTATTAGTTTTTGTGCCTTCAAATTACTAATAAGATGTAGCTTCGTGTTTCCCTTTTCTCCGTACACCATTAAGGGTTTTCCTTTTTCTCGTATAATGCGAATTGCATTTTTGTAACAAACGATCTCTGCTTTCACTTCTTTCGACGAGTCCATACCGATTATCACATCAAAACTCCCTAACTCTACTGGTATCAAATCAATCTTAAATGTTTCGCTAACCAGTTTAATTTCTCGATTCCGACATATATTATCTGCTGAAATTAATTTACCATTTGCTAATTCGAGTAAAAATTTACTATCCAAAGGCGTCAATGGACAACTTAATTTAGCACAAAAATCTCTACTCATATAGCTTCTATCCGCACCCGAATCAAATAAAACGTAAGCAGATTTATTGTCAATAAGAAACGTACCCGTAACAAGCTCCGGGTCTTCCTGTGCCTCTGCCGCATTAATATTGAAAACTCTTCCGCGGCCTTGTCCATTCGTGTTCTCCTGGTTCGGGCAATTTCTAATAATGTGGCCTGGTTTTCCACATTTATAACAAACTACATTGGCATAACTTGCTCCGACACTACTTGCTCCGCCATTACTCGTTCCGACACCATTTGTTCCTTTCGTTCTATTAACCCCTGGTCCGTAGACCTCACACTTCGCCGCGCTATGACCATTTCTTTTACACTTGTTGCAAAATTTGGTGCAGAACCCCGAGTGATACTTTTCACACCTTTGGCATAGCTGTTTCTGATTGTTGTTGTTGTTGCGGTTATTATTGTTGTTGGGATGATTGTTGTAGTTGCTGTTGCTGTTGTTGTTGTTGTTGTTGTTATTGTTGTTGTTGAGCCGTTTGTTGTAGTTGCGATTGATGTTGCGATTGTTGTTGTTGTTGTATTGGTGATTCTTATCACCATTTTCCTCCCACTTTCTTTTGACTTGCTTCACATTGGCCTCTTCAGCAGTCTGTTCTTTAATTCTTTCTTCAATCTGGTTCACTAGTTTGTGAGCCATTCTACATGCCTGTTGTATGGAGGCGGGCTCGTGTGAACTTATATCTTCTTGGATTCTTTCTGGTAATCCTTTCACAAACGCGTCGATCTTCTCTTCCTCATCTTCGAATGCTCCCGGACACAATAGGCACAATTCTGTGAATCGTCTTTCATACGTGGTAATATCAAATCCTTGGGTTCGTAACCCTCTAAGTTCTGTCTTGAGCTTATTGACCTCGGTTCTGGGACGGTACTTCTCGTTCATCAAGTGTTTGAATGCTGACCACGGTAGTGCGTACGCATCATCTTGTCCCACTTGCTCTAGATAGGTATTCCACCATGTTAACGCAGAACCTGTAAAGGTATGCGTAGCGTACTTCACTTTGTCCTCTTCAGTACACTTACTTATGGCAAACACCGATTCGACCTTCTCGGACCACCGTTTCAATCCGATCGGTCCTTCGGTTCCATCAAATTCCAAAGGTTTGCAGGCAGTGAATTCTTTGTAGGTGCATCCTACACGATTTCCTGTACTGCCAGATCCAAGGTTATTATTGGTATATAGCGCAGCCTGTACTGCGGCTATGTTTGAAGCTAGAAAAGTACGGAATTCCTCTTCATTCATATTCACGGTGTGTCGAGTAGTCGGTGCCATTTCCTTCAAAATAGTTAAATGGAACAAGTTAATCATACAGAATATTAAGAGTAGTTAATAGTATTTCGTAGCATAATATGAACTCATTTATAAAAGCTTTTTCTTCATATTAGCGTTTTATAAGTTTAAATTCGGGTAGTACCTACCCGTTAAGTTCATACTTAGTAGCTAATATACAATTCAACTACTACAATTCTATATGAAAAACTGATTGTAATAATATTTCGCGTTCAAACTTTTACACAATATTTTACAACTTACAATACCGCTTATTTTACATATAGCATGAAATATAGCACACAATAAATTTGATACAAGATGGTTGTGAAGATAATTCTAGCTAGTACACAAGTCGTTCAGCAAAGGCAATAAAGACACGTAATTCATACGTCCAGAAACAAGTCATGCATTCTGGTTTTACTAGGATTACTTCCCATCCTTGGTCTTGTGGAACATAACCGTTATGGCCGTTGATAAGACAGCGTGTTGTAATGTCGTCAAAGGGACGAGGGTTACGTAATGACCAACAGTCTCGTAATAACCTAAAAACCTCATTTCTTACCCCAATTACCGACTCCGTCACTTGAGGGAACGTTTTGTTTAATAGTTGTAGCCCGATGTTCTTGTTCTCACTTTGGTGAGAAGCGAACATTACTAACCCGTAAGCATAACATGCTTCTTTATGTTGCATGTTAGCCGCTTTTTCTAAATCACGAAGTCCTATATTTGGATATACTGAGTCAAAATAATTTCTTAACCCGTTGCGTAAAATAGCATTTGGGTTCCCCGCAATATATGCGTCAAAGTAAACACATCGTAACTTATGGATTTCCCAATGTGATATCCCCCATCTTCCGAACGAAAGCCTTTTATAAACCAAATCATTCTTGGAACGTTCTTCGAATGTCTTACAAACTGATCTCGCCTTAAATAGTTGTGCCGAGGAATTCTGACCGACTCTAGACAAGATTTCATCAATCATGTCTCCGGGTAGGTCTCTTAAAATATTGGGTTGTCTATCCATTTTGTGTTTTTATACTGTAAAATAGACAAGAGTTAGATTCATAAAAAAAATACTTATTAATACAAGCAATTTTTACATATATCATAAAGCATAAGCACACTATATTACATATATTACACCACACGAATACAACTATCTTATTCCGACTCGCTTGTTTCTTCTTCTTTGGTTTTGGTTCGTTTTCCCAAGTTTCTAGGGATATATGATGTTCCCCTAATACGAGCCGTTATTTTCCACATTGGTTTAGAAAAACCTGGTGGTTTAGAGGTTCCCGGGTCATTGTTACAACTTAAGGACTTCGGGGGTTGACGATACATATAAAGTTCATCGGGGTTGGAATTAGATTTCTCTATTTTTATGCCCTTTCCCTTATTATTTTCTTTTGCCTTTTTAAATTCAGTTGGGGTAATTTCTATAACATCATCGGAATTCTCGTCGGAATCCGATTCATCGGAGAATTGGTAATCCTCCCAATATTTTGCTTCCTTAGCGGAAACACCATTGACCATAATTAACCTTGGTCGGTTGGTTGAGGATTTTCTTTTACTTAACCGTTTTATTATTTCCCCCACCGGTTCTATTTCTTCATCCGGTTCCGATTCTTCTTCCGATTCCGATTCTTCTTCTGGTTCCGACTCTTCTTCCGGTTCCTCTTCGGGAACTTGTGAATCAGTCCACGAATCATTCCAATTTACATTTGACTCTTCATTATTATTAGGTGAGTCAATGAGACTTGTTCTAGAGGTAGACATCTATCACATAATATCAAACGCGTTAAGAGATTAATATATCACATAATATTCACATGTTAAAAATATATAGTTTCCAACAAAATTTGTTAAGCAATCATTTTTCAAGTAAACACGGTCGAAGTCCAGACTCACTAATGCATCCTAACAAACTAGATAAGACACACTAATGCAAAATTCTGGTTCTCTAAGACCATCGCTCGGATACCAACTGTAATGTCCTGTTCTTATTGATTAAAAACGTTCCATATTAATTGATTTCGTTGCGAGGTTTTGACCTCTATATGAGACATTTTTCAAAGACTGCATTCATTTTTAAACAAACCATAACCTTTATTTCATCAATAAAGGTTTGAAAAGCTTTACGTAGATTTTCAAATAATGATAATCTAAAATATCCTGTTTACACACGACCATTACATAATGGTTTACAATACAAATATGTTACAAAAAAATAAGTTTCTTGAATGCAGTTTTTACACAATATCATACAAGCATGGACTCCAAATCTTGTCCTTATTTAAGTATGCAACAGCGGAAGCTCTTAATAATCACCTGAGAATAAACATGCTTAAAACGTCAACAAAAATGTTGGTGAGTTATAGGTTTAACCTATATATATCAAATCATAATAATAGACCACAAGATTTCATATTTCAATACACATCCCATACATAGAGATAAAAATCATTCATATGGTGAACACCTGGTAACCGACAATAACAAGATGCATATATAAGAATATCCCCATCATTCCGGGACACCCTTCGGATATGATATAAATTTCGAAGTACTAAAGCATCCGGTACTTTGGATGGGGTTTGTTAGGCCCAATAGATCTATCTTTAGGATTCGCGTCAATTAGGGTGTCTGTTCCCTAATTCTTAGATTACCAGACTTAATAAAAAGGGGCATATTCGATTTCGATAATTCAACCATAGAATGTAGTTTCACGTACTTGTGCCTATTTTGTAAATCATTTATAAAACCTGCATGTATTCTCATCCCAAAAATATTAGATTTTAAAAGTGGGACTATAACTCACTTTCACAGATTTTTACTTCGTCGGGAAGTAAGACTTGGCCACTGGTTGATTCACGAACCTATAACAATATATACATATATATCAAAGTATGTTCCAAATATATTTACAACACTTTTAATATATTTTGATGTTTTAAGTTTATTAAGTCAGCTGTCCTCGTTAGTAACCTACAACTAGTTGTCCACAGTTAGATGTACAGAAATAAATCGATAAATATTATCTTGAATCAATCCACGACCCAGTGTATACGTATCTCAGTATTGATCACAACTCAAACTATATATATTTTGGAATCAACCTCAACCCTGTATAGCTAACTCCAACATTCACATATAGAGTGTCTATGGTTGTTCCGAAATATATATAGATGTGTCGACATGATAGGTCGAAACATTGTATACGTGTCTATGGTATCTCAAGATTACATAATATATAATACAAGTTGATTAAGTTATGGTTGGAATAGATTTGTTACCAATTTTCACGTAGCTAAAATGAGAAAAATTATCCAATCTTGTTTTACCCATAACTTCTTCATTTTAAATCCGTTTTGAGTGAATCAAATTGCTATGGTTTCATATTGAACTCTATTTTATGAATCTAAACAAAAAAAGTATAGGTTTCTAGTCGGAAAAATAAGTTACAAGTCGTTTTTGTAAAGGTAGTCATTTCAGTCGAAAGAACGACGTCTAGATGACCATTTTAGAAAACATACTTCCACTTTGAGTTTAACCATAATTTTTGGATATAGTTTCATGTTCATAATAAAAATCATTTTCTCAGAATAACAACTTTTAAATCAAAGTTTATCATAGTTTTTAATTAACTAACCCAAAACAGCCCGCGGTGTTACTACGACGGCGTAAATCCGGTTTTACGGTGTTTTTCGTGTTTCCAGGTTTTAAATCATTAAGTTAGCATATCATATAGATATAGAACATGTGTTTAGTTGATTTTAAAAGTCAAGTTAGAAGGATTAACTTTTGTTTGCGAACAAGTTTAGAATTAACTAAACTATGTTCTAGTGATTACAAGTTTAAACCTTCGAATAAGATAGCTTTATATGTATGAATCGAATGATGTTATGAACATCATTACTACCTTAAGTTCCTTGGATGAACCTACTGGAAAAGATAAAAATGGATCTAGCTTCAATGGATCCTTGGATGGCTCAAAGTTCTTGAAGCAAAATCATGACACGAAAACAAGTTCAAGTAAGATCATCACTTGAAATAAGATTGTTATAGTTATAGAAATTGAACCAAAGTTTGAATATGATTATTACCTTGTATTAGAATGATAACCTACTGTAAGAAACAAAGATTTCTTGAGGTTGGATGATCACCTTACAAGATTGGAAGTGAGCTAGCAAACTTGAAAGTATTCTTGATTTTATGAAACTAGAACTTTTGGAATTTATGAAGAACACTTAGAACTTGAAGATAGAACTTGAGAGAGTTCAATTAGATGAAGAAAATTGAAGAATGAAAGTGTTTGTAGGTGTTTTTGGTCGTTGGTGTATGGATTAGATATAAAGGATATGTAATTTTGTTTTCATGTAAATAAGTCATGAATGATTACTCATATTTTTGTAATCTTATGAGATATTTCATGCTAGTTGCCAAATGATGGTTCCCACATGTGTTAGGTGACTCACATGGGCTGCTAAGAGCTGATCATTGGAGTGTATATATCAATAGTACATACATCTAAAAGCTGTGTATTGTACGAGTACGAATACGGGTGCATACGAGTAGAATTGTTGATGAAACTGAACGAGAATGTAATTGTAAGCATTTTTGTTAAGTAGAAGTATTTTGATAAGTGTATTGAAGTCTTTCAAAAGTGTATAAATACATATTAAAACACTACATGTATATACATTTTAACTGAGTCGTTAAGTCATCGTTAGTCGTTACATGTAAGTGTTGTTTTGAAACCTTTAGGTTAACGATCTTGTTAAATGTTGTTAACCCAATGTTTATAATAACAAAAGATATTTTAAATTATTATATTATCATGATATTATGATGTACGAATATCTCTTAATATGATATATATATACATTAAATGTCGTTACAACGATAAACGTTACATATATGTCTCGTTTCAAAATCATTAAGTTAGTAGTCTTGTTTTTACATATGTAGTTCATTGTTAATATAATTAATGATATGTTTACTTATCATAATATCATGTTAACTATATATATAACCATATATATGTCATCATATAGTTTTTTTACAAGTTTTAACGTTCGTGAATCACCGGTCAACTTGGGTGGTCAATTGTCTATATGAAACCTATTTCAATTAATCAAGTCTTAACAAGTTTGATTGCTTAACATGTTGGAAACATTTAATCATGTAAACATCAATCTCAATTAATATATATAAACATGGAAAAGTTCGGGTCACTACAACATACATCTAAAAGCTGTGTATTGTACGAGTACGAATACGGGTGCATACGAGTAGAATTGTTGATGAAACTGAACGAGGATGTAATTGCAAGCATTTTTTGTTAAGTAGAAGTATTTTGATAAGTGTATTGAAGTCTTTCAAAAGTGTATAAATACATATTAAAACACTACATGTATATACATTTTAACTGAGTCGTTAAGTCATCGTTAGTCGTTACATGTAAGTGTTGTTTTGAAACCTTTAGGTTAACGATCTTGTTAAATGTTGTTAACCCAATGTTTATAATATCAAATGAGATTTTAAATTATTATATTATCATGATATTATCATGTATGAATATCTCTTAATATGATATATATACATTAAATGTCTTTACAACGATAATCGTTACATATATGTCTCGTTTAAAAATCATTAAGTTAGTAGTCTTGTTTTTACATATGTAGTTCATTGTTAATATACTTAATGATATGTTTACTTATCATAGTATCATGTTAACTATATATATATCCATATATATGTCATCATATAGTTTTTACAAGTTTTAACGTTCGTGAATCACCGGTCAACTTGGGTGGTCAATTGTCTATATGAAACATATTTCAATTAATCAAGTCTTAACAAGTTTGATTGCTTAACATGTTGGAAACATTTAATCATGTAAATATCAATCTCAATTAATATATATAAACATGGAAAAGTTCGGGTCACTACAGTACCTACCCGTTAAATAAATTTCATCCCGAAATTTTAAGCTGTTGAAGGTGTTGACGAATCTTCTGGAAATAGATGCGGGTATTTCTTCTTCATCTGATCTTCACACTCCCAGGTGAACTCGGGTCCTCTACGAGCATTCCATCGAACCTTAACAATTGGTATCTTGTTTTGCTTAAGTCTTTTAACCTCACGATCCATTATTTCGACGGGTTCTTCGATGAATTGGAGTTTTTCGTTGATTTGGATTTCATCTAACGGAATAGTGAGATCTTCTTTAGCAAAACATTTCTTCAAATTCGAGACGTGGAAAGTGTTATGTACAGCCGTGAGTTGTTGAGGTAACTCAAGTCGGTAAGCTACTGGTCCGACACGATCAATAATCTTGAATGGTCCAATATACCTTGGATTTAATTTCCCACGTTTACCAAATCGAACAACGCCTTTCCAAGGTGCAACTTTAAGCATGACCATCTCTCCAATTTCAAATTCTATATCTTTTCTTTTAATGTCAGCGTAGCTCTTTTGTCGACTTTGGGCGGTTTTCAACCGTTGTTGAATTTGAATGATTTTCTCGGTAGTTTCTTGTATAATCTCCGGACCCGTAATCTGTCTATCCCCCACTTCACTCCAACAAATCGGAGACCTGCACTTTCTACCATAAAGTGCTTCAAACGGCGCCATCTCAATGCTTGAATGGTAGCTGTTGTTGTAGGAAAATTCTGCTAACGGTAGATGTCGATCCCAACTGTTTCCGAAATCAATAACACATGCTCGTAGCATGTCTTCAAGCGTTTGTATCGTCCTTTCGCTCTGCCCATCAGTTTGTGGATGATAGGCAGTACTCATGTCTAGACGAGTTCCTAATGCTTGCTGTAATGTCTGCCAGAATCTTGAAATAAATCTACCATCCCTATCAGAGATAATAGAGATTGGTATTCCATGTCTGGAGACGACTTCCTTCAAATACAGTCGTGCTAACTTCTCCATCTTGTCATCTTCTCTTATTGGCAGGAAGTGTGCTGATTTGGTGAGACGATCAACTATTACCCAAATAGTATCAAAACCACTTGCAGTCCTTGGCAATTTAGTGATGAAATCCATGGTAATGTTTTCCCATTTCCATTCCGGGATTTCGGGTTGTTGAAGTAGACCTGATGGTTTCTGATGCTCAGCTTTGACCTTAGAACAAGTCAAACATTCTCCGACATATTTAGCAACATCGGCTTTCATACTCGGCCACCAAAAATGTTTCTTAAGATCCTTGTACATCTTCCCCGTTCCTGGATGTATTGAGTATCTGGTTTTATGAGCTTCTCTAAGTACCATTTCTCTCATATCTCCAAATTTTGGTACCCAAATCCTTTCAGCCCTATACCGGGTTCCGTCTTCCCGAATATTAAGATGCTTCTCCGATCCTTTGGGTATTTCATCCTTTAAATTTCCCTCTTTTAAAACTCCTTGTTGCGCCTCCTTTATTTGAGTAGTAAGGTTATTATGAATCATTATATTCATAGATTTTACTCGAATGGGTTCTCTGTCCTTCCTGCTCAAGGCATCGGCTACCACATTTGCCTTCCCCGGGTGGTAACGAATCTCAAAGTCGTAATCATTCAATAATTCAATCCACCTACGCTGCCTCATATTCAGTTGTTTCTGATTAAATATGTGTTGAAGACTTTTGTGGTCGGTATATATAATACTTTTGATTCCATATAAGTAGTGCCTCCAAGTCTTTAATGCAAAAACAACCGCGCCTAATTCCAAATCATGCGTCGTATAATTTTGTTCATGAATCTTAATTGTCTAGACGCATAAGCAATCACCTTCGTTCGTTGCATTAATACACAACCGAGACCTTGCTTTGATGCGTCACAATAAATCACAAAATCATCATTCCCTTCAGGCAATGACAATATAGGTGCCGTAGTTAGCTTTTTCTTCAATAATTGAAACGCTTTCTCTTGTTCATCATTCCATTCAAATTTCTTCCCTTTATGCGTTAATGCAGTCAAGGGTTTTGCTATTCTGGAAAAGTCTTGGATGAACCTTCTGTAGTAACCAGCTAGTCCTAAAAACTGGCGTATGTGTTTCGGAGTTTTCGGGGTCTCCCACTTTTCAACAGTTTCTATCTTTGCCGGATCCACCTTAATACCTTCTTTGTTCACTATGTGACCGAGGAATTGAACTTCTTCCAACCAAAATGCACACTTTGAAAACTTAGCGTACAATTCTTCCTTCCTCAATACTTCTAACACCTTTCTCAAATGTTCACCGTGTTCTTGGTCATTCTTTGAGTAAATAAGTATGTCATCAATGAAAACAATGACAAACTGGTCAAGGTATGGTCCACACACTCGGTTCATAAGGTCCATGAACACAGCTGGTGCATTAGTTAAACCAAATGGCATGACCATAAACTCGTAATGACCGTAACGTGTTCTGAAAGCAGTCTTTGGAATATCATCTTCTTTCACCCGCATTTGATGATACCCGGAACGTAAGTCAATCTTTGAATAAACAGACGAGCCTTGTAGTTGATCAAATAAGTCGTCGATTCTCGGTAGTGGGTAGCGGTTCTTGATGGTAAGTTTGTTCAACTCTCGGTAGTCGATACACAACCTGAATGTACCATCTTTCTTCTTGACAAACAAAACAGGAGCTCCCCACGGTGATGTGCTTGGTCGAATAAAACCACGCTCTAAAAGTTCTTGTAATTGGCTTTGCAGTTCTTTCATCTCGCTGGGTGCGAGTCTGTAAGGAGCACGAGCTATTGGTGCAGCTCCTGGTACAAGATCTATTTGAAATTCAACGGATCGATGTGGGGGTAATTCTTTCGGAAATACATCGGGAAATTCTTTTGCAATGGGAACATCATTGATGCTCTTTGCTTCAGTTTGTACTTTCTCGACGTGTGCTAGAACAGCATAGCAACCTTTTCTTATTAGTTTTTGTGCCTTCAAATTACTAATAAGATGTAGCTTCGTGTTGCCCTTTTCTCCGTACACCATTAAGGGTTTTCCTTTTTCTCGTATAATGCGAATTGCATTTTTGTAATAAAAGATCTCTGCTTTCACTTCTTTCAACCAGTCCATACCGATTATCACATCAAAACTCCCTAACTCTACTGGTATCAAATCAATCTTAAATGTTTCGCTAACCAGTTTAATTTCTCGATTCCGACATATATTATCTGCTGAAATTAATTTACCATTTGCTAATTCGAGTAAAAATTTACTATCCAAAGGCGTCAATGGACAACTTAATTTAGCACAAAAATCTCTACTCATATAGCTTCTATCCGCACCCGAATCAAATAAAACGTAAGCAGATTTATTGTCAATAAGAAACGTACCCGTAACAAGCTCCGGGTCTTCCTGTGCCTCTGCCGCATTAATATTGAAAACTCTTCCGCGGCCTTGTCCATTCGTGTTCTCCTGGTTCGGGCAATTTCTAATAATGTGGCCCGATTTTCCACATTTATAACAAACTACATTGGCATAACTTGCTCCGACACTACTTGCTCCGCCATTACTCGTTCCGACACCATTTGTTCCTTTCGTTCTATTAACCCCTAGTCCGTAGACCTCACACTTCACCGCGCTATGACCATTTCTTTTACACTTGTTGCAAAATTTGGTGCAGAACCCCGAGTGATACTTTTCACACCTTTGGCATAGCTGCTTCTGATTGTTGTTGTTGTTGCGGTTATTATTGTTGTTAGGATGATTGTTGTAGTTGCTGTTATTGTTGTTGTTGTTGTTGTTGGGCCGTTTGTTGTAGTTGCGATTGATGCTGCGATTGTTGGGATAATTGTTGCGATTATTGTTGTAATTGCTGTTGTTGTTGTGTTGGTGATTCTTATCACCGTTTTCCTCCCACTTTATTTTGACTTGCTTCACATTGGCCTCTTCAGCAGTCTGTTCTTTAATTCTTTCTTCAATCTGGTTCACTAGTTTGTGAGCCATTCTACATGCCTGTTGTATGGAGGCGGGCTCGTGTGAACTTATATCTTCTTGGATTCTTTCCGGTAATCCTTTCACAAACGCGTCGATCTTCTCTTCCTCATCTTCGAATGCTCCCGGACACAATAGGCACAATTCTGTGAATCGTCTTTCGTACGTGGTAATATCAAATCCTTGGGTTCGTAACCCTCTAAGTTCTGTCTTGAGCTTATTGACCTCGGTTCTGAGACGGTACTTCTCGTTCATCAAGTGCTTGAATGCTGACCACGGTAGTGGGTACGCATCGTCTTGTCCCACTTGCTCTAGATAGGTATTCCACCATGTTAACGCAGAACCTGTGAAGGTATGCGTAGCGTACTTCACTTTGTCCTCTTCAGTACACTTACTTATGGCAAACACCGATTCGACCTTCTCGGTCCACCGTTTCAATCCGATCGGTCCTTCGGTTCCATCAAATTCCAAAGGTTTGCAGGCAGTGAATTCTTTATAGGTGCATCCTACACGATTTCCTGTACTGCTAGATCCAAGGTTATTGTTGGTATGTAGCGCAGCCTGTACTGCGGCTATGTTTGAAGCTAGAAAAGTACGGAATTCCTCTTCATTCATATTCACGGTGTGTCGAGTAGTCGGTGCCATTTCCTTCAAAATAGTCAAATGGAACAAGTTAATCATACAGAATATTAAGAGTAGTTAATAGTATTTCGTAGCATAATATGAACTCATTTATAAAAGCTTTTTCTTCATATTAGCGTTTTATAAGTTTAAATTCGGGTAGTACCTACCCGTTAAGTTCATACTTAGTAGCTAATATACAATTCAACTACTACAATTCTATATGAAAAACTGATTATAATAATATTTCGCGTTCAAACTTTTACACAATATTTTACAAACTTACAATACCGCTTATTTTACATATAGCATGAAATATAGCACACAATAAATTTGATACAAGATGCTTGTGAAGATAATTCTAGCTAGTACACAAGTCGTTCAGCAAAGGCAATAAAGACACGTAATTCATACGTCCAGAAACAAGTCATGCATTCTGGTTTTACTAGGATTACTTCCCATCCTTGGTCTTGTGGAACATAACCGTTATGGCCGTTGATAAGACAGCGTGTTGTTACGTCGTCAAAGGGACGAGGGTTACGTAATGTCCAACAGTCCCGTAACAATCTAAAAACCTCATTTCTTACCCCAATTACCGACTCCGTCACTTGTGGGAACGTTTTGTTTAATAGTTGTAGCCCGATGTTCTTGTTCTCACTTTGGTGAGAAGCGAACATTACTAATCCGTAAGCATAACATGCTTCTTTATGTTGCATGTTAGCCGTTTTTTCTAAATCACGAAGTCCAATATTCGGATATATTGAGTCAAAATAATTTCTTAACCCATTGCGTAAAATAGCATTTGGGTTCCCCGCAATATATGCGTCAAAGTAAACACATCGTAACTTATGGATTTCCCAATGTGATATCCCCCATCTTTCAAACGAAAGCCTTTTATAAACCAAGGCATTCTTTTAACGTTCTTCGAATGTCTTACAAACTGATCTCGCCTTAAATAGTTGTGCCTAAGAATTCTGACCGACTCTAGACAAGATTTCATCAATCATGTCTCCGGGTAGGTCTCTTAAAATATTGGGTTGTCTATCCATTTTGTGTTTTTATACTGTAAAATAGACAAGAGTTAGATTCATAAAAAAAATACTTATTAATACAAGCAATTTTTACATATATCATAAAGCATAAGCACACTATATTACTTATATTACACCACACGAATACAACTATCTTATCCCGACTCGCTTGTTTCTTCTTCTTAGGTTTTGGTTCGTTTTGCCAAGTTTCTAGGGTTATATGATGTTCCCCTAATACGAGCCGTCGTTATCCACATTGGTTTAGAAAAACCTGGTGGTTTAGAGGTTCCCGGGTCATTGTTACAACTTAAGGACTTCGGCGGTTGACGATACATATAAAGTTCATCGGGGTTGGAATTAGATTTCTCTATTTTTATGCCCTTTCCCTTATTATTTTCTTTTGCCTTTTTAAATTCAGTTGGGGTAATTTCTATAACATCATCGGAATTCTCGTCGGAATCCGATTCATCGGAGAATTGGTAATCCTCCCAATATTTTGCTTCCTTGGCAGAAACACCATTGACCATAATTAACCTTGGTCGGTTGGTTGAGGATTTTCTTTTACTTAACCGTTTTATTATTTCCCCCACCGGTTCTATTTCTTCATCCGATTCCGATTCTTCTTCCGGTTCCGATTCTTCTTCTGGTTCCGACTCTTCTTCCGGTTCCTCTTTGGGAACTTGTGAATCAGTCCACGAATCATTCCAATTTACATTTAACTCTTCATTATTATTAGGTGAGTCAATGGGACTTGTTCTAGAGGTAGACATCTATCACATAATATCAAACGCGTTAAGAGATTAATATATCACATAATATTCACATGTTAAAAATATATAGTTTCCTACAAAATTTGTTAAGCAATCATTTTTCAAGTAGACACGGTCGAAGTCCAGACTCACTAATGCATCCTAACAAACTCGATAAGACACACTAATGCAAAATTCTGGTTCTCTAAGACCAACGCTCGGATACCAACTGAAATGTCCCGTTCTTATTGATTAAAAACGTTCCATATTAATTAATTTCGTTGCGAGGTTTTGACCTCTATATGAGACGTTTTTCAAAGACTGCATTCATTTTAAAACAAACCATAACCTTTATTTCATCAATAAAGGTTTAAAAAGCTTTACGTAGATTATCAAATAATGATAATCTAAAATATCCTGTTTACACACGACCATTACATAATGGTTTACAATACAAATATGTTACAACAAAATAAGTTTCTTGAATGCAGTTTTTACACAATATCATACAAGCATGGACTCCAAATCTCGTCCTTATTTAAGTATGCGACAACGAAAGCTCTTAATAATCACCTGAGAATAAACATGCTTAAAACGTCAACAAAAATGTTGGTGAGTTATAGGTTTAACCTATATATATCAAATCATAATAGTAGACCACAAGATTTCATCTTTCAATACACATCCAATACATAGAGATAAAAATCATTCATATGGTGAACACCTGGTAACCGACATTAACAAGATGCATATATAAGAATATCCCCATCATTCCGGGACACCATTCGGATATGATATAAATTTCGAAGTACTAAAGCATCCGGTACTTTGGATGGGGTTTGTTAGGCCCAATAGATCTATCTTTAGGATTCGCGTCAATTAAGGTGTCTGTTCCCTAATTCTTAGATTACCAGACTTAATAAAAAGGGGCATATTCGATTTCGATAATTCAACCATAGAATGTAGTTTCACGTACTTGTGTCTATTTTGTAAATCATTTATAAAACCTGCATGTATTCTCATCCCAAAAATATTAGATTTTAAAAGTGGGACTATAACTCACTTTCACAGATTTTTACTTCGTCGGGAAGTAAGACTTGGCCACTGGTTGATTCACGAACCTATAACAATATATACATATATATCAAAGTATGTTCAAAATATATTTACAATACTTTTAATATATTTTGATGTTTTAAGTTTATTAAGTCAGCTGTCCTCGTTAGTAACCTACAACTAGTTGTCCACAGTTAGATGTACAGAAATAAATCGATAAATATTATCTTGAATCAATCCACGACCCAGTGTATACGTATCTCAGTATTGATCACAACTCAAACTATATATATTTTGGAATCAACCTCAACCCTGTATAGCTAACTCCAACATTCACATATAGAGTGTCTATGGTTGTTCCGAAATATATATAGATGTGTCGACATGATAGGTCGAAACATTGTATACGTGTCTATGGTATCTCAAGATTACATAATATACAATACAAGTTGATTAAGTTATGGTTGGAATAGATTTGTTACAAATTTTCACGTAGCTAAAATAAGACACGTAATTCATACGTCCAGAAACAAGTCATGCATTCTGGTTTTACTAGGATTACTTCCCATCCTTGGTCTTCTGGAACATAACCGTTATGGCCGTTGATAAGACAGCGTGTTGTTACGTCGTCAAAGGGACGAGGGTTACGTAATGTCCAACAGTCCCGTAACAATCTAAAAACCTCATTTCTTACCCCAATTACCGACTCCGTCACTTGTGGGAACGTTTTGTTTAATAGTTGTAGCCCGATGTTCTTGTTCTCACTTTGGTGAGAAGCGAACATTACTAATCCGTAAGCATAACATGCTTCTTTATGTTGCATGTTAGCCGTTTTTTCTAAATCACGAAGTCCAATATTCGGATATATTGAGTCAAAATAATTTCTTAACCCATTGCGTAAAATAGCATTTGGGTTCCCCGCAATATATGCGTCAAAGTAAACACATCGTAACTTATGGATTTCCCAATGTGATATCCCCCATCTTTCAAATGAAAGCCTTTTATAAACCAAGGCATTCTTGGAACGTTCTTCGAATGTCTTACAAACTGATCTCGCCTTAAATAGTTGTGCCTAAGAATTCTGACCGACTCTAGACAAGAGTTCATCAATCATGTCTCCGGGTAGGTCTCTTAAAATATTGGGTTGTCTATCCATTTTGTGTTTTTATACTGTAAAATAGACAAGAGTTAGATTCATAAAAAAAATACTTATTAATACAAGCAATTTTTACATATATCATAAAGCATAAGCACACTATATTACTTATATTACACCACACGAATACAACTATCTTATCCCGACTCGCTTGTTTCTTCTTCTTCGGTTTTGGTTCGTTTTGCCAAGTTTCTAGGGATATATGATGTTCCCTGAATACGAGCCGTCGTTATCCACATTGGTTTAGAAAAACCTGGTGGTTTAGAGGTTCCCGGGTCATTGTTACAACTTAAGGACTTCGGCGGTTGACGATACATATAAAGTTCATCGGGGTTGGAATTAGATTTCTCTATTTTTATGCCCTTTCCCTTATTATTTTCTTTTGCCTTTTTAAATTCAGTTGGGGTAATTTCTATAACATCATCGGAATTCTCGTCGGAATCCGATTCATCGGAGAATTGGTAATCCTCCCAATATTTTGCTTCCTTGGCGGAAACACCATTGACCATAATTAACCTTGGTCGGTTGGTTGAGGATTTTCTTTTACTTAACCGTTTTATTATTTCCCCCACCGGTTCTATTTCTTCATCCGATTCCGATTCTTCTTCCGGTTCCGATTCTTCTTCTGGTTCCGACTCTTCTTCCGGTTCCTCTTCGGGAACTTGTGAATCAGTCCACGAATCATTCCAATTTACATTTAACTCTTCATTATTATTAGGTGAGTCAATGGGACTTGTTCTAGAGGTAGACATCTATAACATAATATCAAACGCGTTAAGAGATTAATATATCACATAATGTTCACATGTTAAAAATATATAGTTTCCAAAAAAATTTGTTAAGCAATCATTTTTCAAGTAGACACGGTCGAAGTCCAGACTCACTAATGCATCCTAACAAACTCGATAAGACACACTAATGCAAAATTCTGGTTCTCTAAGACCAACGCTCGGATACCAACTGAAATGTCCCGTTCTTATTGATTAAAAACGTTCCATATTAATTGATTTCGTTGCGAGGTTTTGACCTCTATATGAGACGTTTTTCAAAGACTGCATTCATTTTAAAACAAACCATAACCTTTATTTCATCAATAAAGGTTTAAAAAGCTTTACGTAGATTATCAAATAATGATAATCTAAAATATCCTGTTTACACACGACCATTACATAATGGTTTACAATACAAATATGTTACAACAAAATAAGTTTCTTGAATGCAGTTTTTACACAATATCATACAAGCATGGACTCCAAATCTCGTCCTTATTTAAG
Source organism: Rutidosis leptorrhynchoides (assembly GCF_046630445.1). Lineage (NCBI taxonomy): Eukaryota > Viridiplantae > Streptophyta > Magnoliopsida > Asterales > Asteraceae > Rutidosis > Rutidosis leptorrhynchoides. Next base: position 266,365 of record NC_092333.1, read on the forward strand.
TATGCGACAACGAAAGCTCTTAATAATCACCTGAGAATAAACATGCTTAAAACGTCAACAAAAATATTGGTGAGTTATAGGTTTAACCTATATATATCAAATCATAATAGTAGACCACAAGATTTCATATTTCAATACACATCCAATACATAGAGATAAAAATCATTCATATGGTGAACACCTGGTAACCGACATTAACAAGATGCATATATAAGAATATCCCCATCATTCCGGGACACCCTTCGGATATGATATAAATTTCGAAGTACTAAAGCATCCGGTACTTTGGATGGGGTTTGTTAGGCCCAATAGATCTATCTTTAGGATTCGCGTCAATTAAGGTGTCTGTTCCCTAATTCTTAGATTACCAGACTTAATAAAAAAGGGGCATATTCAATTTCGATAATTCAACCATAGAATGTAGTTTCACGTACTTGTGTCTATTTTGTAAATCATTTATAAAACCTGCATGTATTCTCATCCCAAAAATATTAGATTTTAAAAGTGGGACTATAACTCACTTTCACAGATTTTTACTTCGTCGGGAAGTAAGACTTGGCCACTGGTTGATTCACGAACCTATAACAATATATACATATATATCAAAGTATGTTCAAAATATATTTACAACACTTTTAATATATTTTGATGTTTTAAGTTTATTAAGTCAGCTGTCCTCGTTAGTAACCTACAACTAGTTGTCCACAGTTAGATGTACAGAAATAAATCGATAAATATTATCTTGAATCAATCCACGACCCAGTGTATACGTATCTCAGTATTGATCACAACTCAAACTATATATATTTTGGAATCAACCTCAACCCTGTATAGCTAACTCCAACATTCACATATAGAGTGTCTATGGTTGTTCCGAAATATATATAGATGTGTCGACATGATTGGTCAAAACATTGTATACATGTCTATGGTATCTCAAGATTACATAATATACAATACAAGTTGATTAAGTTATGGTTGGAATAGATTTGTTACAAATTTTCACGTAGCTAAAATGAGAAAAATTATCCAATCTTGTTTTACCCATAACTTCTTCATTTTAAATCCGTTTTGAGTGAATCAAATTGCTATGGTTTCATATTGAACTCTATTTTATGAATCTAAACAGAAAAAGTATAGGTTTATTGTCAGAAAAATAAGTTACAAGTCGTTTTTGTAAAGGTAGTCATTTCAGTCGAAAGAACGACGTCTAGATGACCATTTTAGAAAACATACTTCCACTTTCAGTTTAACAATAATTTTTGGATATAGTTTCATGTTCATAATAAAAATCATTTTCTCAGAATAACAACTTTTAAATCAAAGTTTATCATAGTTTTTAATTAACTAACACAAAACAGCCCGCGGTGTTACTACGACGGCGTAAATCCGGTTTTACGGTGTTTTTTGTGTCTCCAGGTTTTAAATCATTAAGTTAGCATATCATATAGATATAGAACATGTGTTTAGTTGATTTTAAAAGTCAAGTTAGAAGGATTAACTTTTGTTTGCGAACAAGTTTAGAATTAACTAAACTATGTTCTAGTGATTACAAGTTTAAACCTTCGAATAAGATAGCTTTATATGTATGAATTGAATGATGTTATGAACATCATTACTACCTTAAGTTCCTTGGATAAACCTACTGGAAAAGTGAAAAATGGATCTAGCTTCAACGAATCCTTGGATGGCTCGAAGTTCTTGAAGCAGAATCATGACACGAAAACAAGTTCAAGTAAGATCATCACTTGAAATAAGATTGTTATAGTTATAGAAATTGAACCAAAGTTTGAATATGATTATTACCTTGTATTAGAATGATAACCTACTGTAAGAAACAAAGATTTCTTGAGGTTGGATGATCACCTTACAAGATTGGAAGTGAGCTAGCAAACTTGAAAGTATTCTTGATTTTATGTAACCAGAACTTGTAGAATATATGAAGAACACTTAGAACTTGAAGATAGAACTTGAGAGAGATCAATTAGATGAAGAAAATTGAAGAATGAAAGTGTTTTTAGGTGTTTTTAGTCGTTGGTGTATGGATTAGATATAAAGGATATGTAATTTTGTTTTCATGTAAATAAGTCATGAATGATTACTCATATTTTTGTAATTTTATGAGATATTTCATGCTAGTTGCCAAATGATAGTTCCCACATGTGTTAGGTGACTCACATGGGCTGCTAAGAGCTGATCATTGGAGTGTATATACCAATAGTACATACATCTAAAAGCTGTGTATTGTACGAGTACGAATACGGGTGCATACGAGTAGAATTGTTGATGAAACTGAACGAGGATGTAATTGTAAGAATTTTTTGTTAAGTAGAAGTATTTTGATAAGTGTATTGAAGTCTTTCAAAAGTGTATAAACACATATTAAAACACTACATGTATATACATTTTAACTGAGTCGTTAAGTCATCGTTAGTCGTTACATGTAAGTGTTGTTTTGAAACCTTTAGGTTAACGATCTTGTTAAATGTTGTTAACCCAATGTTTATAATATCAAATGAGATTTTAAATTATTATATTATCATGATATTATCATGTATGAATATCTCTTAATATGATATATATACATTAAATGTCTTTACAACGATAATCGTTACATATATGTCTCGTTTAAAAATCATTAAGTTAGTAGTCTTGTTTTTACATATGTAGTTCATTGTTAATATACTTAATGATATGTTTACTTATCATAGTATCATTTTAACTATATATATATCCATATATATGTCATCATATAGTTTTTACAAGTTTTAACGTTCGTGAATCACCGGTCAACTTGGGTGGTCAATTGTCTATATGAAACATATTTCAATTAATCAAGTCTTAACAAGTTTGATTGCTTAACATGTTGGAAACATTTAATCATGTAAATATCAATCTCAATTAATATATATAAACATGGAAAAGTTCGGGTCACTACATTTATTAAGTCTGGTAATCTAAGAATTAGGGAACAGACACCGTAATTGACGCGAATCCTAAAGATAGATCTATTGGGCCTAACAAACCCCATCCAAAGTACCGGATGCTTTAGTACTTCGAAATTTATATCATATCCGAAGGGTGTCCCGGAATGATGGGGATATTCTTATATATGCATCTTGTTAATGTCGGTTACCAGGTGTTCACCATATGAATGATTTTTATCTCTATGTATGGGATGTGTATTGAAATATGAAATCTTGTGGCCTATTGTTACGATTTGATATATATATAGGTTAAACCTATAACTCACCAACATTTTTGTTGACGTTTAAAGCATGTTTATTCTCAGGTGAATACTAAGAGCTTCCGCTGTTGCATACTAAAATAAGGACAAGATTTGGAGTCCATGTTTGTATGATATTGTGTAAAAACTGCATTCAAGAAACTTATTTCGATGTAACATATTTGTATTGTAAACCATTATGTAATGGTCGTGGGTAAACATGATATTTTAGATTATCATTATTTGATAATCTACGTAAAGCTTTTTAAACCTTTATTTATGAAATAAAGGTTATGGTTTGTTTTAAAAATGAATGCAGTCTTTGAAAAACGTCTCATATAGAGGTCAAAACCTCGCAACGAAATCAATTAATATGGAACGTTTTTAATCAATAAGAACGGGACATTTCATATATATACTTTATTTTAAAATTATTTGATATTAATAATACAAGTATTAATATTAACAATAATGACAAAGTAAGTAATGATAATAATATTAATATAACAATTATATATACAAACTTATAATTAAATTTAGTATAATAATATTACATATTATTAATTATGTAATATTTATATTACAATATAACAATATTGAATATTTATACATATTATATATATTACAAAATACATATAAAATTAATTGTGTACAGAATTCATTTATATATATTTATTCTAATAACATCTTATTTATTTGGTATATTATTCTAAATATTTGATCCAAATGATTAAATGATATTATATTAATTCAAATTAATATATACACTTACTTTTATATTTACATATATATTTATTTACATATTTCTTTACAAAAAAATGTTCGTGAATCGTTAGGAATAGTTACAGGATAATTTATTATATGAACATAGTTCCAATTTTTCGAAACTCAACATTACAGACTTTGCTTATCGTGTCGAAATCATATAAGAATAAAGTTTAAATTTGTTCGGAAATTTTCGGGTCGTCACAGTCGTATGCATATTTTTTATCACACCCCCAATTAGGGCCTGGGTGAATGTGACATTAATATCAAATAAACCAACATATTATAATATACGAGAATAATACTAAATGATAAGAACAAACTTTATTGAGTACGCAGCGGAAAATGAAATGTCGTTACAATAATGGAAAGTACAATAAATTAATTGTTTCAAATGCAAGAATAACAAATGCGATATCTCTTGATCCTAAGTCCAAGTAACATCACATAAGCAGTAAGTAAATAAGCTTGATCAATCAGCACCTGAGACAAACATGCTAAAGTGTCAACCAAAAAGGTTGAGTGAAGTTCATAGGTTTAACAAAAATGTTTGACCATTGTTTTAGACCACAAGATTTAGTTTATAAAGTTCATCTCGCAGGGATCAAAAAAGTTATGTCAATTCTTGATATTTAGACTAAACGTTCAAAGTTTGCCCCAATGACAAGTTGTGTCTATACTTGTCGGTTTAATTTCATTATTAAGTAATACAACAACTTGGTCAAATGTATCAGGGACATTACTCCCGATAGGCCTACCCCCAATAAATAAGAATGCATTTAATGAGCAATTAAAAATATCACTGTAGGGACTTAGTCGGACATAGCTGGGTATAGCATAGTTTAACAGTTGGTACTTGTGTCTAAATTGTAAATAGTAAAAGTAGCATGTGTCTCACCCCAAAAAGTTAAATAAGTTGCATGCAATAAAGAGTGGGGCTATGAGTTCACCTTAGTAAGTAGAAGAGAGAGTTATTCCTCAGAAAAGAAAGTTTGGATGGATGAGCAGAAAGTCAACCTAATGACATTTAAGAGTAGTTAAGTGTTTTGGCCAAATTTAAGTTTAAATATGCAAGTGTTTTAAGTATAGTTCATTTTACTAAGTTCCATTCCTAATAAGTTTCCACTTTTAGAAAGTTTCCATTTTTAGGAGTTTCCACTTTTAGTAAGTTAGTGTCGATCACTAGTGAGTTGTCCTTAATAAGTCTACCACCTATTAAATGTGAAAATAACTAAGTATATGATTACTATAGTCGGGTTGATATTGTCGATCATACCCAAACATCTATGTCACCGCCGAGTCACTAGAATGACCAATTGTTACCGGTTGGCCCAGGATTTCTTGACCAAAATCTAAGTTTGGCTTTCGTAATCCACAAGCGTCCCATAGTGGTACCAAGGATCACCCTAGGCCTTAAGCAACGTTGACGTTCAAGTAACTTCACGCTATCGTGAATGACTATTGTAACATAAGTATTATAATATAAGTAGTATATTATAAGTGTAAGTAATAGTATAAGTGTATAAGTGTTAAATAGTAGTATAGGTAGTATTAGGATTTTATTAATTAATTAGGTTTAATTAATTAAAGTAGTATTTAATGATTAGGGTTTAGTAATAAATGATTAGGGTTTAATTAATGTATTAGGGTTTTATTAAATTAGGGTTTAATAAATTAGGGTTAGGTTTAATTAGGGTTTTAGTTATTTATATATATATATATATATATATATATATATATATATATATATATATATATATATATATGTGTGTGTGTGTGTGTGTGTATATATATCGTGTATATGTATATATATAGTATTTTTATTTTTATTTTTATAAACCGTATGTATATGTATATATATAAAAATATTTTTTTATATGTATATATATATATATGTATCGAATATGCATATGTATATATGTATATACTTTGTTTCCTTATTTAAACACAAACAAATCTTTTATCAAATCTTCTAGGTTTTAAAGATCAAATACCCTTATCTTTTTTTTTCAGTCGACTACATATACATACATATTTATTTTTTTCTTTCATGTATATGTATATCTCTATGCGTGTACATGTATATAATGTATATGTATATAAATTAACAAGATTGTAACACGAATATGAACAAAGATCAAAGATTATGTAAATAAGTTTAGGGTTTATATTATACCTTGAAGATTTGAAGATGTTAACAAAAGATAAGAAGAAACACTTGAAGATGAAGATCAAATCACTCCAAATACTAAGAACACCTTGAAGATCTTTGAAGAACACGAAGAACGAGCTTGAAGATCACTTGAAAACCCTTGAAGATGATGATGATGAATTCGATGGGGGTGGTGGTGATTTTCGGTTTTTGGTCGAAAATAAGAGAGAGGGAGAGAGACTTGAGAGAGATTTGTAATTTTCATTTGGTACAAGAAAATGGTTTAGCCTAGGTCTCTATTTATAGGAGTGATTAGAGAATTCTAGAATTAGGTTTAGGTTAAGTTTTACTCAGGGAACAAGTCAAGATTAATGAGGAGGTGATGGGGGTTGCTTGGGCCGAAATTTAGAGGGCAAAAGGGTCAATTTACCCCTTAAATTTTCGGCTAGGGTTTGCATAGGAGTAGTTTGGGATTTTTCACTTTAGTCCTTGTACTTTAAATTAGCTTAAATAGTTCCTTAATTATCCAAGTTTAATTATTTAAGTGTACAAGGTTTAAGGTTATTTATTTTTTTCACAAAAGTTTATTAGCTCATTATTTTTATCTTTTATTAACTTGTCGTTTATTACACAAAGTTAATTATTATGTTTTATAATTCTTAGCGCTTAACAATTATCGATTAAAGTTAAATCATTAAGTTTAATTATATTGTTGGGCATTTAATATTGGAAAAATATAGAATGGAAAAATGAGGGTCGTTATAGTGCCTCCCCGTTATTAGAAACTTCGTCCCGAAGTTTTAGGTAGATTCAGCAGTTGAGAAGAGATGGGGATATTTTCATATCATTTGGTCTTTGCGTTCCCAGGTATATTCGGGGCCTCTACGCGAATTCCAACAGACTTTAATGATAGGTATGTTGCTTTTACGCGTTTGTTTGACCTCTCCTTCCATGATTTCTATAGGTTCTTCAACGAAGTGCATTTGCTCATCAATGCGGATATCATCAAAAGGAATAACAAGTGTGTCACCAGCAAGACACCTTTTAAGATTTGAGACATGAAACACATCATGTACTTGGCTAAGTTCAGTTGGTAGTTCTAATCGGTACTGAAATGTCCCGTTCTTATTGATTAAAAACATTCCATATTAATTAATTTCGTTGCGAGGTTTTGACCTCTATATGAGACGTTTTTCAAAGACTGCATTCATTTTTAAAACAAACCATAACCTTTATTTCATAAATAAAGGTTTAAAAAGCTTTACGTAGATTATTAAATAATGATAATCTAAAATATCATGTTTACACACGACCATTACATAATGGTTTACAATACAAATATGTTACATCGAAATCAGTTTCTTGAATGTAGTTTTTACACAATATCATACAAACATGGACTCCAAATCTTGTCCTTATTTTAGTATGCAACAGCGGAAGCTCTTAGTATTCATCTGAGAATAAACATGCTTTAAACGTCAACAAAAATGTTGGTGAGTTATAGCTTTAACCTATATATATCAAATCGTAACAATAGACCACAAGATTTCATATTTCAATACACATCCCATACATAGAGATAAAAATCATTCATATGGTGAACACCTGGTAACCGACATTAACAAGATGCATATTATAAGAATATCCCCATCATTCCGGGACACCCATCGGATATGATATAAATTTTGAAGTACGAAAGCATCCGGTACTTTGGATGGGGTTTGTTAGGCCCAATAGATCTATCTTTAGGATTCGCGTCAATTAGGGTGTCTGTTCCCTAATTCTTAGATTACCAGACTTAATAAAAAGGGGCATATTCGGTTTCGATAATTCAACCATAGAATGTAGTTTCACGTACTTGTGTCCATTTTGTAAATCATTTATAAAACCTGCATGTATTCTCATCCCAAAAATATTAGATTTTAAAAGTGGGACTATAACTCACTTTCACAGATTTTTACTTCGTCGGGAAGTAAGACTTGGCCACTTGTTGATTCACGAACCTATAACAGTATATACATATATATCAAAGTATGTTCAAAATATATTTACAACACTTTTAATATATTTTGATGTTTTAAGTTTATTAAGTCAGCTGTCCTCGTTAGTAACCTACAACTAGTTGTCCACAGTTAGATGTACAGAAATAAATCGATACATATTATCTTGAATCAATCCACGACCCAGTGTATACGTATCTCAGTATTGATCACAACTCAAACTATATATATTTTGGAATCAACCTCAACCCTGTATAGCTAACTCCAACATTCACATATAGAGTGTCTATGGTTGTTCCGAAATATATATAGATGTGTCGACATGATAGGTCGAAACATTGTATACGTGTCTATGGTATCTCAAGATTACATAATATACAATACAAGTTGATTAAGTTATGGTTGGAATAGATTTGTTACCAATTTTCACGTAGCTAAAATGAGAAAAATTATCCAATCTTGTTTTACCCATAACTTCTTCATTTTAAATCCGTTTTGAGTGAATCAAATTGCCATGGTTTCATATTGAACTCTATTTTATGAATCTAAACAGAAAAAGTTACAAGTCATTTTTGTAAAGGTAGTCATTTCAGTCGAAAGAAAGACGTCTAGATGACCATTTTAGAAAACATACTTCCACTTTGAGTTTAACTATAATTTTTGGATATAGTTTCATGTTCATAATAAAAATCATTTTCCCAGAATAACAATTTTTAAATCAAATTTTATCATAGTTTTTAATTAACTAACCCAAAATAGCCCGCGGTATTACTACGACGGCGTAAATCCGATTTTACGGTGTTTTTCGTGTTTCCAGGTTTTAAATCATTAAGTTAGCATATCATATAGATATAGAACATGTGTTTAGTTGATTTTAAAAGTTAAGTTAGAAGGATTAACTTTTATTTGCGAACAAGTTTAGAATTAACTAAACTATGTTCTAGTGATTAAAAGTTTAAACCTTCGAATAAGATAGCTTTATATGTATGAATCGAATGATGTTATGAACATCATTACTATCTCAAGTTCCTTGGATAAACCTACTGGAAATGAGAAAAATAGATCTAGCTTCAAAGGATTCTTGGATGGCTTGAAAGTTCTTGAAGCAGAATCATGACACGAAAACAATTTCAAGTAAGATTTCCACTCGAAATAAGATTGTTATAGTTATAGAAATTGAATTAAAGTTTGAATATGATTATTACCTTGTATTAGAAAGATAACCTACTGTAAGTAACAAAGGTTTCTTGATCTTGGATGATTACTTGGAATGGATTTAGAAAACTTGGAAGTAAACTTGCAATCTTGGAAGTATTCTTGATTTTATGAAACTAGAACTTTTGGAATTTATGAAGAACACTTAGAACTTGAAGATAGAACTTGAGAGAGATCAATTAGATGAATAAAATTGAAGAATGAAAGTGTTTGTAGGTGTTTTTGGTCGTTGGTGTATGGATTAGATATAAAGGATATGTAATTTTGTTTTCATGTAAATAAGTCATGAATGATTACTCATATTTTTGTAATTTTATGAGATATTTCATGCTAGTTGCCAAATAATGGTTCCCACATGTGTTAGGTGACTCACATGGGCTGATAAGAGCTGATCATTGGAGTGTATATACCAATAGTACATACATCTAAAAGCTGTGTATTGTACGAGTACGAATACGGGTGCATACGAGTAGAATTGTTGATGAAACTGAACGAGGATGTAATTTTAAGCATTTTTGTTAAGTAGAAGTATTTTGATAAGTGTCTTGAAGTCTTTCAAAAGTTTATGAATACATATTAAAACACTACATGTATATACATTTTAACTGAGTCGTTAAGTCATCGTTAGTCGTTACATGTAAATGTTGTTTTGAAACCTTTAGGTTAACGATCTTGTTGAATGTTGTTAACCCATTGTTTATTATAATAAATGAGATGTTAAATTGTTATATTATCATGATACTATGATATATAATATATCTTAGTATGATTTATATACAGTTAAATGTCGTTACAACGATAATCGTTACATATATGTCTCGTTTCGAAATCATTAAGTTAGTAGTCTTATTTTTACATATGTATTTCATTGTTAATACACTTAATAATATATTTACTTATCATTTAACATAATTAACCAAGTGTATCAATATCTTAATATGATTCATATGTACCTAGTAAGACGTTGTTATAACGATAATCGTTATATATATCGTTTTCGAGTTTCTTAAATTAATAGTCTCATTTTTATGTATATAACTCATTCTTAAAATACCTAATGAGATACATACTTATAATAAAATCATGTTAACTATATATATAACCATATATATGTCATCGTATAGTTTTTACAAGTTTTAACATTCGTGAATCACCGGTCAACCTGGGTGGTCAATTGTCTATATGAAACCTATTTCAATTAATCAAGTCTTAACAAGTTTGATTGCTTAACATGTTGGAAACACTTAATCATGTAAATAACAATTTCATTTAATATATATATATAAACATGGAAAAGTTCGGGTCACTACAGGTACGCCACATGATCGACTCTTTGTGTGATTGTGAATGGTCCAACATATCGTGGACTGAGTTTACTTCGTTTACCGAAGCGGACAACACCTTTCCAAGGGGATACTTTCAACATAACTTTATCTCTAACTTGGTATTCTATGTCCTTTCGCTTCTTATCGGCATAGCTCTTTTGTCGGCTACGGGTAGTTTCTAATCGTTGCTTAATCTGAACGATCTTTTCGGTAGTTTCATGAATGATTTCAGGACCAGTTAAATGTCTGTCCTCGAGTTCATCCCAACACAAAGGGGATCTACATTTCCGGCCATATAAAGCTTCAAAAGGTGCAGCTTTAATGCTAGAGTGATAACTGTTGTTTTAGAAAAATTCTACTAAAGGTAGATGTCTATCCCATCCTTTGCCGAAATCGATTACACAAGCACGTAACATATCTTCCAAGGTTTGAATAGTTCGTTCACTTTGACCATCAGTTTACGGATGATAGGCTGTACTCATGTCGAGTTGAGTTCCAAGAGCAGATTGCAAAGTTTTACAAAATCTAGAAACGAATCGACCGTCGTGATCAGAAATAATCGAGATAGGAACCCCATGACGTGAGACAATTTCTTTAATGTAAAGCTGTGATAATTTCTCCATCTTGTCAGTTTCCTTGATTGGTATGAAATGTGCAGATTTAGTAAGAAGATCAACTATGACCCAAATAGTATCATTACCGTTTGAAGTCTTAGGTAACTTAGTAACGAAATCCATAGTGATACATTCCCACTTCCACTGCGGGATATCAGGTTGTGTCAACAGACCAGAAGGTTTTTGATGTTCAGTCTTGACTTTCAAACAAGTGAGGCACTTACTAACATAAGTAGCAATGTCGGCTTTCATGTTAGGCCACCAGTAGAATTCCTTCACATCGTGATACATCTTACTGGAACCGGGATGAATAGAGTACCTAGTCTTATGAGCTTCGTCCAAGACTAGTTCACGGAGATTACTGAAGCGAGGAACCCAAATTATGTTGCCAAAGTACCGTGTACCATTAGCTTTCACTTGGAGTTGATTCTCGAAACCGATAGGTCCTTCGCCTTCGATAAGTGTTGGTTTAATAGCTTCCAATTGAGCTTCACAAATTCGTAATATGAGATTCGACTTGATTTTTAGGTTTAAAGCACGAACACATTTAACATCGTCTTTTCGACTAAGAGCATCAGCAACCACATTTGCCTTGCCGGGATGATATTCCATCTTACAGTCATAATCATTCAATAACTCGAGACATCGGCTTTGCCTCATATTCAGCTATTTCTGATCAAAGATGTGTCGAAGACTTTTATGATCAGTGTACACCGTAAAGTGGGTACCATATAGATAATGTCTCCATATCTTTAATGCAAATACCACGGCACCTAACTCAAGGTCGTGTGTGGTATAGTTCTCCTCGTGTTTCTTCAACTGTCTAGATGCATAGGCAATAACCTTTTCATGTTGCATTAAAACACAACCAAAGCCTTGCTTTGAGGCATCACAGTAAACAACAAAATCGTCTAAACCTTCAGGTAAAGAGAGAATCGGGGCTGTGGTTAATTTCTCCTTTAGAATCTTGAAAGCAGATTCCTGTTCTTCGGACCACTCAAACATCTTCCCTTTGTGAGTTAGCTTCGTAAGGGGTTTAGCAAGGAGAGAAAAATCCTTTATGAACCTTCGATAATAACCGGAAAGTCCCAAAAATTGACGAATATGCTTCGCAGTCTTTGGTATCTCCCAGTTCTGAATAGCGGTAATCTTAGCTGGATCGACATGTATTATGTTACTATCAACAACATGTCCAAGAAATTGTACGGTTTTGAGCCAAAACTCGCACTTTGAAAATTTAGCGTAGAGTTGTTCCTTTCGTAAGAGTTCAAGAATCATGCACAAATGCTGCTCATGTTCTTTCTCACTCTTTGAGTAGATTAAGATGTCGTCAATGAAACAATGACAAATTTGTCAAGATACGGCTTGCAGACACGATTCATAAGATCCATGAACACGGCAGGAGCGTTGGTCAAACCAAAAGGCATGACACAGAATTCATAGTGCCCATAACGAGTGCGAAAAGCAGTCTTAGGAATATCGGATTCCATGACTTTGAGTTGGTGATAACCGGACCCCAAATCAATCTTTGAATAAACACTCGACCCTTGAAGTTGGTCGAATAGATCATCAATACATGGCAACGGATAATGGTTCTTGATAGTAAGCTTGTTGAGTTCGCGGTAATCAATGCACATCCTCAACGTACCGTCCTTCTTCTTAACGAATAGAATAGGAGCTCCCCATGGGGACGAGCTTGGACGAATAAAACCTTTATCCAATAGTTCTTGGAGTTGGTTGGATAATTTCTTCATTTCGGAAGGTGCTAATCGGTATGGTGCTTTAGCAATAGGAGCAGCACCGGGAGCTAAATCAATTTGGAATTCCACTTGTCGAGGAGGTGGAAGACCAGGAAGATCTTCGGGAAACACATCGGGAAAGTCTTTAACCACTGATACATCTTCAATACACTTCTCTTTCAATTCAATCAGCTTAACGTGGGCTAGAATAGCTGGATAACCTTTCATAAGGTATTTGCGGGTTTTAATACAGGAGATAATGTTGAGATGAGAACCACTCTTGTCGCCTTGAATGACTAGAGTCTCTCCATTTCCCAACAAAATGTTAACGGTTTTATCAAAACACAAGATTGCAGCATGTAATGGACGTAACCAATCCATTCCAACTACAACATCAAAACTTCCGAGCTCGACCGATAAAAGGTCTATCTTGAATTCTTTATTGGCTAAGATTAGGTTGCAGTTTTTATAGATTTTATCAACTTTCATGATCTTTCCATTGGCTACTTCTACTAGTCGTTTAGTTTCTAAGGGTTGAGGCTTTTTAGTGAATAAGGTGCAAAATTCACTAGACACGTAACTCTTATCGGCACCCGTATCGAATAAAATAATTGCGTTACAATTATTGACAAGATACGTACCCGTGATGACCTCATCTTCCTCTCGGGCTTCAGCAGCAATAAGAACAAATGCACGACCCTTTGCAGCAGTAGTATTGGCTCCAGTAGCGGGATTATCTTTCTTCTTAGGGCAATTTGGACTAATGTGTCCCTTTTCTGCACAAGTGTAACAAGTAGGAGAAGCTTTGGCAGGAACCACAGCTTTATCCTTTGGAGGAGTCTTACACGTCTTAGCAACGTGTACCATGTAGTGACCCGAACTTTTCCATGTTTATATATATATTAAATGAAATTGTTATTTACATGATTAAGTGTTTCCAACATGTTAAGCAATCAAACTTGTTAAGACTTGATTAATTGAAATAGGTTTCATATAGACAATTGACCACCCAAGTTGACCGGTGATTCACGAACGTTAAAACTTGTAAAAACTATACGATGACATATATATAGTTATATATATAGTTAACATGATTTTATTATAAGTATGTATCTCATTAGGTATTTTAACAATGAGTTATATACATAAAAATGAGACTATTAATTTAAGAAACTCGAAAACGATATATATAACGATTATCGTTATAACAACGTCTTACTGGGTACATATGAATCATATAAAGATATTGATACACTTGGTTAATTATGTTAAATGATAAGTAAATATATTATTAAGTGTATTAACAATGAAATACATATGTAAAAATAAGACTACTAACTTAATGATTTCGAAACGAGACATATATGTAACGATTATCGTTGTAACGACATATAACTGTATATATATCATACTAAGATATATTATATATCATAATATCATGATAATATAATAATTTAAAATCTCATTTGATATTATAAACATTGGGTTAACAACATTTAACAAGACCGTTAACCTAAAGGTTTAAAAACAACACTTACATGTAACGACTAACGATGACTTAACGACTCAGTTAAAATGTATATACATGTAGTGTTTTAATATGTATTTATACACTTTTGAAAGACTTCAATACACTTATCAAAATACTTCTACTTAACAAAAATGCTTACAATTACATCCTCGTTCAGTTTCATCAACAATTCTACTCGTATGCACCCGTATTCGTACTCGTACAATACACAGCTTTTAGATGTATGTACTATTGGTATATACACTCCAATGATCAGCTCTTATCAGCCCATGTGAGTCACCTAACACATGTGGGAACCATCATTTGGCAACTAGCATGAAATATCTCATAAAATTACAAAAATATGAGTAATCATTCATGACTTATTTACATGAAAACAAAATTACATATCCTTTATATCTAATCCATACACCAACGACCAAAAACACCTACAAACACTTTCATTCTTCAATTTTCTTCATCTAATTGATCTCTCTCAAGTTCTATCTTCAAGTTCTAAGTGTTCTTCATAAATTCCAAAAGTTCTAGTTTCATAAAATCAAGAATACTTCCAAGATTGCAAGTTTACTTCCAAGTTTTCTAAATCCATTCCAAGTAATCATCCAAGATCAAGAAACCTGTGTTACTTATAGTAGATTATCTTTCTAATACAAGATAATAATCATATTCAAACTTTAATTCAATGTCTATAACTATAACAATCTTATTTCGAGTGGAAATCTTACTTGAAATTGTTTTCATGTCATGATTCTGCTTCAAGAACTTTCAAGCCATCCAAGGATCCTTTGAAGCTAGATCTATTTTTCTCATTTCCAGTAGGTTTATCCAAGGAACTTGTGGTAGTAATGATGTTCATAACATCATTCGATTCATACATATAAAGCTATCTTATTCGAAGGTTTAAACTTGTAATCACTAGAACATAGTTTAGTTAATTCTAAACTTGTTCGCAAATAAAAGTTAATCCTTCTAACTTGACTTTTAAAATCAACTAAACACATGTTATATATCTATATGATATGCTAACTTAATGATTTAAAACCTGGAAACACGAAAAACACCGTAAAACCGGATTTACGCCGTCGTAGTAACACCGCGGGCTGTTTTGGGTTAGTTAATTAAAAACTATGATAAACTTTGATTTAAAAGTTATTATTCTGGAAAATTGATTTTTATTATGAACATGAAACTATATCCAAAAATTATGGTTAAACTCAAAGTGGAAGTATGTTTTCTAAAATGGTCATCTAGACGTCGTTCTTTCGACTGAAATGACTACCTTTACAAATATGACTTGTAACTTATTTTTCCGGCTATATACCTATAATTTTTCTGTTTAGATTCATAAAATTGAGTTCAATATGAAATCATAGCAATTTGATTCACTCAAAACGGATTTAAAATGAAGAAGTTATGGGTAAAACAAGATTGGATAATTTTTCTCATTTTAGCTACGTGAAAATTGGTAACAAATCTATTCCAACCATAACTTAATCAACTTGTATTGTATATTATGTAATCTTGAGATACCATAGACACGTATACAATGTTTCGACCTATCATCTCGACACATCTATATATATTTTGGAACAACCATAGACACTCTATATGTGAATGTTGGAGTTAGCTATACAGGGTTGAGGTTGATTCCAAAATATATATAGTTTGAGTTGTGATCAATACTGAGATACGTATATACTGGGTCGTGGATTGATTCAAGATAATATGTATCGATTTATTTCTGTACATCTAACTGTGGACAACTAGTTGTAGGTTACTAACGAGGACAGCTGACTTAATAAA
The DNA here is from genome assembly GCF_046630445.1 of Rutidosis leptorrhynchoides. Taxonomy (NCBI): domain Eukaryota; kingdom Viridiplantae; phylum Streptophyta; class Magnoliopsida; order Asterales; family Asteraceae; genus Rutidosis; species Rutidosis leptorrhynchoides. Next base: position 282,735 of record NC_092333.1, read on the forward strand.
CTTAAAACATCAAAATATATTAAAAGTGTTGTAAATATATTTTGAACATACTTTGATATATATGTATATATTGTTATAGGTTCATGAATCAACCAGTAGCCAAGTCTTACTTCCCGACGAAGTAAAAATATGTGAAAGTGAGTTATAGTCCCACTTTTAAAATCTAATATTTTTGGGATGAGAATACATGCAGGTTTTATAAATGATTTACAAAATAGACACAAGTACGTGAAACTACATTCTATGGTTGAATTATCGAAATCGAATATGCCCCTTTTTATTAAGTATGGTAATCTAAGAATTAGGGAACAGACACCCTAATTGACACGAATCCTAAAGATAGATCTATTGGGCCTAACAAACCCCATCCAAAGTACCTGATGCTTTAGTACTTCGAAATTTATGATGGGGATATTCTTATATATGCATCTTGTTAATGTCGGTTACCAGGTGTTTACCATATGAATGATTTTTATCTCTATGTATGGGATGTGTATTGAAATATGAAATCTTGTGGTCTATTGTTACGATTTGATATATATAGGTTAAACCTATAACTCACCAACATTTTTGTTGACGTTTAAAGCATGTTTATTCTCAGGTGAATACTAAGATCTTCCACTGTTGCATACTAAAATAAGGACAAGATTTGGAGTCCATGTTTGTATGATATTGTGTAAAAACTGCATTCAAGAAACTGATTTCGATGTAATATATTTGTATTGTAAACCATTATGTAATGGTCGTGTGTAAACAGGATATTTTAGATTATCATTATTTGATAATCTACGTAAAGCTTTTTAAACCTTTATTTATGAAATAAAGGTTATGGTTTGTTTTAAAAATGAATGCAGTCTTTGAAAAACGTCTCATATAGAGGTCAAAACCTCGCAACGAAATCAATTAATATGGAACGTTTTTAATCAATAAGAACGGGACATTTCAGTTGGTATCCGAGCGTTGGTCTTAGAGAACCAGAAAATTTGCATTAGTGTGTCTTATCGAGTTTGTTAGGATGCATTAGTGAGTCTGGACTTCGACCGTGTTTTCTTTAAAAATGATTGCTTAACATTTTTGTTGGAAACTATATATTATGAACATGTATATATTATGTGATATATTAATCTCTTAACATGTTTGATATTGTGTGATAGATGTCTACCTCTAGCACAAATCCCATTGACTCACCTAATAATAACGAAGAGTCGAATATATATTGGACTGATTCACAAGTTCCCGAAGAAGAACCGGAAGAAGAATCAGAACCGGAAGAAGAATCAGAACCGGAAGAGGAGGAACCGGAGGAGGAAATAGAACCGGTGGGGGAAATAATAAAACAGTTAAGTAAAAGAAAATCCTCAACCAACCGACCAAGGTTAATTATGGTCAATGGTGTTTCCGCCAAGGAAGCAAAATATTGGGAGGATTACCAATTCTCCGATGAATCGGATTCTGACGAGAATTCCGATGATGTTATAGAAATTAACCCAACTGAATTTAAAAAGGCAAAAGAAAATAATAAGGGAAAGGGCATAAAAATAGAGAAATCTAATTCCAACCCTGATGAACTTTATATGTATCGTCAACCCCCGAAGCCCTTAAGTTGTAACAATGACCCTGGAACCTCTAAACCACCAGGTTTTTCTAAACCGTTGTGGAAAACGACAGCTCGTATTAGGGGAACATCATATATCCCTAGAAACTTGGCAAAACGAACCAAAACCGAAGAAGAAGAAATGAGCGAGTCGGAATAAGATAGTTGTATTCGTGTGGTGTAATATATGTAATATAGTGTGCTTATGATTTATGATATATGTAAAAATTGCTTGTATTAATAAGTATTTTTTTTATGAATCTAACTCTTGTCTATTTTACAGTATAAAAACACAAAATGGATAGACAACCCAATATTTTAAGAGACCTACCCGGAGACATGATTGATGAAATCTTGTCTAGAGTCGGTCAGAATTCTTCGACACAACTATTTACGGCGAAATCAGTTTGTAAGACATTCGAAGAACGTTCCAAGAATGTCTTGGTTTATAAGAGACTTTCGTTTGAAAGATGGGGGATATCACATTGGGAAACCCATAAGTTACGATGTGTTTACTTTGACGCATATATTGCGGGGAACCCAAATGCTATTTTACGCAACGGGTTAAGAAATTATTTTGACTCAATGTATCCGAATATAGGACTTCATGATTTAGAAAAAGCGGCTAACATGCAACATAAAGAAGCATGATATGCTTACGGGTTAGTAATGTTCGCTTCTCACCAAAGTGAGAAAAAGAACATCGGGCTACGACTATTAAACAAAACGTTCCCACAAGTGACGGAGTCGGTAATTGGGGTAAGAAATGAGGTTTTTAGGTTATTACGAGACTGTTGGTCATTACGTAACCCTCGTCCCTTTGATGACGTTACAACACGTTGTCTTATCAACGGCCATAACGGTTATGTTCCACAAGACCAAGGATGGGAAGTAGTCCTAGTAAAACCAGAATGCATGACTTGTTTCTGGATGTATGAATTACGTGTCTTTATTGCCTTTGCTGAACGACTTGTGTACTAGCTAGAATTATCTTCACAACTATCTTGTATCAAAGTTATTGTGTGCTATATTTCATGCTTTATGTAAAATAAGCGATATTGTAAGTTTGTAAAATATTGTATAAAAGTTTGAACGCGAAATATTATTATAATAAGTTTTTCATATAGAATTGTAGTAGTTGAATTGTATATTAGCTACTAAGTATGAACTTAACGGGTAGGTACTACCCGAATTTAAACTTATAAAACGCTAATATGAAGAAAAAGCTTTTATAAATGAGTTCATATTATGCTACGAAATACTATTAACTACTCTTAATATTCTGTATGATTAACTTGTTCCATTTAACTATTTTGAAGGAAATGGCACCGACTACTCGACACACCGTGAATATGAATGAAGAGGAATTCCGTACTTTTCTAGCTTCAACATAGCCGCAGTACAGGCTGCGCTACATACCAACAATAACCTTGGATCTAGCAGTACAGGAAATCGTGTAGGATGCACCTACAAAGAATTCACTGCCTGCAAACCTTTGGAATTTTATGGAACCGAAGGACCGATCGGATTGAAACGGTGGACCAAAAGGTCGAATCGGTGTTTGCCATAAGTAAGTGTACTGAAGAGGACAAAGTGAAGTACGCTACGCATACCTTCACAGGTTCTGCGGTAACATGGTGGAATACCTATCTAGAGCAAGTGGGACAAGATGATGCGTACGCACTACCGTGGTCAGCATTCAAGCACTTGATGAACGAGAAGTACTGTCCCAGAACCGAGGTCAATAAGCTCAAGATAGAACTTAGAGGGTTATGAACCCAAGGATTTGATATTACCACGTATGAAAGACGATTCACAGAATTGTGCCTATTGTGTCCGGGAGCGTTCGAAGATGAGGAAGAGAAGATCGACACGTTTGTGAAAGGATTACCGGAAAGAATCCAAGAAGATATAAGTTCACACGAGCCCGCCTCCATACAACATGCATGTAGAATGGATCACAAACTAGTGAACCAGATTGAGGAAAGAATTAAAGAACAGACGGCTGAAGAGGCCAATGTGAAGCAAGTCAAAAGAAAGTGGGAGGAAAAAAGTGATAAGAATCACCAATACAACAACAACCGCAATTACAATAATAATCGCAACAATTATCCCAACAATCGCAACATCAATCGCAACTACAACAAACGGCCCAACAACAACAACAACAACAACAACAACAACAACAACAGCAACTACAACAATCATCCCAACAACAATAACAACCGCAACAATAACAACAATCAGAAGCAGCTATGCCAAAGGTGTGAAAAGTATCACTCGGGGTTCTACACCAAATTTTGCAACAAGTGTAAAAGAAATGGTCATAGCGCGGCGAAGTGTGAGGTCTACGGACCAGGGGTTAACAGAACGAAAGGAACAAATGGTGTCAGAACGAGTAATGGCGGAGCAAGTAGTGTCGGAGCAAGTTATGCCAATGTAGTTTGTTATAAATGTGAAAAACCGGGCCACATTATTAGAAATTGCCCGAACCAGGAGAACACGAATGGACAAAGCCGCGGAAGAGTTTTCAATATTAATGCGGCAGAGGCACAAGAAGACCCGGAGCTTGTTACGGGTACGTTTCTTATTGACAATAAATCTGCTTACGTTTTATTTGATTCGGGTGCAGATAGAAGCTATATGAGTAGAGATTTTTGTGCTAAATTAAGTTGTCCATTGACGCCATTGGATAGTAAATTTTTACTCGAATTAGCAAACGGTAAATTAATTTCAGCAGATAATATATGCCGGAATCGAGAAATTAAACTGGGTAGCGAAATATTTAAGATTGATTTGATACCAGTAGAGTTAGGGAGTTTTGATGTAATAGTTGGCATGGACTGGCTGAAGAAGGTGAAAGCAGAGATCGTATGTTATAAAAATGCAATTCGCATTGTACGAGAAGAAGGAGAACCCTTAATGGTGTACGGAGAAAAGGGCAACATGAAGCTACATCTTATTAGTAATTTGAAGGCACAAAAACTAATAAGAAAAGGTTGCTATGCTGTTCTAGCACACGTCGAGAAAGTACAAACTGAAGAAAAGAGCATCAATGATGTTCCCGTCGCAAAAGAATTTCCCGATGTATTTCCGAAAGAATTACCGGGACTACCTCCACATCGATCTGTTGAATTTCAAATAGATCTTGTACCAGGAGCTGCACCAATAGCTCGTGCTCCTTATAGACTCGCACCCAGCGAGATGAAAGAACTGCAAAGCCAACTGCAAGAACTATTAGAACGTGGTTTCATTCGACCAAGCACATCACCATGGGGAGCTCCTGTTTTGTTTGTCAAGAAGAAGGATGGTACATTTAGATTGTGTATTGACTACAGAGTGTTGAACAAACTTAGCATCAAAAATCGTTATCCACTGCTGAGAATTGACGACTTATTTGATCAACTACAAGGCTCGTCGGTTTATTCGAAGATCGATTTACGTTCTGGATATCATCAAATGCGAGTAAAGGAGGATGATATTCCAAAAACTGCTTTTAGGACGCGTTATGGTCATTACAAGTTTATGGTTCTGCCGTTTGGATTGACTAACGCACCAGCTGTGTTCATGGACCTTATGAACCGAGTGTTTGGGCCATATCTTGACAAGTTTGTCATTGTTTTCATCGATGACATACTTATTTACTCAAGGAATGATCAAGAGCACGAAGAACATTTGAGAAAAGTGCTAGAAGTATTGAGGAAAGAAAAACTGTACGCTAAGTTTTCAAAGTGTGCATTTTGGTTGGAAGAAGTTCAATTCCTCGGTCACATAGTAAACAAAGAAGGTATCCAGGTGGACCCGGCAAAGATCGAAACTGTTGAAAAGTGGGAAACCCCAAAAACTACGAAGCATATACGTCAATTTTTAGGATTGGCTGGTTACTACAGAAGATTCATCCAAGATTTCTCCAAAATAGCAAAACCCTTGACTGCATTAACGCATAAAGGGAAGAAATTTGAATGGAAGGATGAACAAGAGAAGGCGTTTCAATTATTGAAGAAAAAGCTAACTACGGCACCTATATTGTCATTGCCTGAAGGGAATGATGATTTTGTGATTTATTGTGATGCATCAAAGCAAGGTCTCGGTTGTGTATTAATGCAACGGACGAAGGTGATTCCTTATGCGTCTAGACAATTGAAGATTCACGAGCAAAATTATATGACGCATGATTTGGAATTAGGTGCAGTTGTTTTTGCATTAAAGACTTGGAGGCACTACTTATATGGGGTCAAAAGTATTATATATACCGACCACAAAAGTCTTCAACACATATTTAATCAGAAACAACTGAATATGAGGCAGCGTAGGTGGATTGAATTGTTGAATGATTACAACTTTGAGATTCATTACCACCCAGGAAAGGCAAATGTGGTAGCCGACGCCTTGAGCAGAAAGGACAGAGAACCCATTCGAGTAAAATCTATGAATATAATGATTCACACTAACCTTACTACTCAAATAAAGGAGGCGCAACAAGGAGTTTTAAAAGAGGGAAATTTAAAGGATGAAATACCCAAAGGATCGGAGAAGCATCTTAATATTCGGGAAGACGGAACCCGGTATAGGGCTGAAAGAATTTGGGTACCAAAATTTGGAGATATGAGAGAAATGGTACTTAGAGAAGCTCATAAAACCAGATACTCAATACATCCTGGAACGGGGAAGATGTACAAGGATCTTAAGAAATATTTTTGGTGGCCAGGTATGAAAGCCGATATTGCTAAATATGTAGGAGAATGTTTGACGTGTTCTAAGGTCAAAGCTGAACATCAGAAACCATCAGGTCTAGTACAACAACCTGAAATCCCGGAATAGAAATGGGAAAACATTACCATGGATTTCATTACTAAATTGCCAAGGACTGCAAGTGGTTATGATACTATTTGAGTAATAGTTGATCATCTCACCAAGTCAGCACACTTCCTGCCAATAAGAGAAGATGACAAGATGGAGAAGTTAGCACGACTGTATTTGAAGGAAGTCATCTCCAGACATGGAATACCAATCTCTATTATCTCTGATAGGGATGGCAGATTTATTTCAAGATTCTGACAGACATTACAGCAAGCATTGGGAACTCGTCTAGACATGAGTACTGCCTATCATCCACAAACTGATGGGCAAAGCGAAAGGATGATACAAACGCTTGAAGACATGCTACGAGCTTGTGTTATTGATTTTGGAAACAGTTGGGATCGACATCTACCGTTAGCAGAATTTTCCTACAACAACAGCTACCATTCAAGCATTGAGATGGCGCCGTTTGAAGCACTTTATGGTAGGAAGTGCAGGTCTCCGATTTGTTGGAGTGAAGTGGGGGATAGACAGATTACGAGTCCGGAGATAATACAAGAAACTACCCAGAAAATCATCCAAATTCAACAAAGATTGAAAACCGCCCAGAGTCGACAAAAGAGCTACGCGAACAGTAAAAGAAAAGATATAGAGTTTGAAATTGGAGAAATGGTCATGCTTAAGGTTTCACCTTGGAAAGGCGTTGTTCGATTTGGTAAACGGGGGAAACTAAATCCAAGGTACAATAGACCATTCAAGATTATAGATCGTGTCGGACCAGTAGCTTACCAACTGGAGCTACCTCAACAACTCGCGGCTGTACATAACACTTTTCACGTCTCAAATTTGAAGAAATGTTTAGCTAAAGAAGATCTCACTATTCCGTTGGACGAAATCCAAATCAATGAAAAACTTCAATTCATTGAAGAATCCGTCGAAATAATGGATCGTGAGGTTAAGAGACTTAAACAAAACAAGATACCGATTGTTAAAGTTTGATGGAATGCTCGTAGAGGACCCGAGTTCACCTGGGAGCGTGAAGATCAAATGAAGAAGAAATACCCGCATTTATTTCCAGAAGATACGTCAACACCTCCAACTGCTTAAAATTTCAGGACGAAATTTATTTAACGGGTAGGTACTGTAGTGACTCGAACTTTTCCATGTTTATATATATATTAAATGAAATTGTTATTTACAAGATTAAGTGTTTCCAACATGTTAAGCAATCAAACTTGTTAAGACTTGATTAATTGAAATAGGTTTCATATAGACAATTGACCACCCAAGTTGACCGGTGATTCACGAACGTTAAAACTTGTAAAAACTATACGATGACATATATATGGTTATATATATAGTTAACATGATTTTATTATAAGTATGTATCTCATTAGGTATTTTAACAATGAGTTATATACATAAAAATGAGACTATTAATTTAAGAAACTCGAAAACGATATATATATAACGATTATCGTTATAACAACGTCTTACTAGGTACATATGAATCATATTAAGATATTGATACACTTGGTTAATTATGTTAAATGATAAGTAAATATATTATTAAGTGTATTAACAATGAAATACATATGTAAAAATAAGACTACTAACTTAATGATTTCGAAACGAGACATATATGTAACGATTATCGTTGTAACGACATTTAACTGTATATATATCATACTAAGATATATTATATATCATAATATCATGATAATATAACAATTTAACATCTCATTTGTTATAATAAACAATGGGTTAACAACATTCAACAAGATCGTTAACCTAAAGGTTTCAAAACAACATTTACATGTAACGACTAACGATGACTTAACGACTTAGTTAAAATGTATATACATGTAGTGTTTTAATATGTATTCATACACTTTTGAAAGACTTCAAGACACTTATCAAAATACTTCTACTTAACAAAAATGCTTACAATTACATCCTCGTTCAGTTTCATCAACAATTCTACTCGTATGCACCCGTATTCGTATTCGTACAATACACAGCTTTTAGATGTATGTAATATTGGTATATACACTCTAATGATCAGCTCTTAGCAGCCCATGTGAGTGACCTAACACATGTGAGAACCATCATTTGGCAACTAGCATGAAATATCTCATAAAATTACAAAAATATGAGTAATCATTCATGACTTATTTACATGAAAACAAAATTACATATCCTTTATATCTAATCCATACACCAACGACTAAAAACACCTACAAACACTTTCATTCTTCAATTTTCTTCATCTAATTGATCTCTCTCAAGTTCTATCTTCAAGTTCTAAGTGTTCTTCATAAATTCCAAAAGTTCTAGTTTCATAAAATCAAGAATACTTCCAAGATTGCAAGTTTACTTCCAAGTTTTCTAAATCCATTCCAAGTAATCATCCAAGATTAAGAAACCTTTGTTACTTACAGTACGTTATCTTTCTAATACAAGGTAATAATCATATTCAAACTTTAATTCAATTTCTATAACTATAACAATCTTATTTTGAGTGGAAATCTTACTTGAAATTGTTTTCGTGTCATGATTCTGCTTCAAGAACTTTCAAGCCATCCAAGGATCCTTTGAAGCTAGATCTATTTTTCTCATTTCCAGTAGGCTTATCCAAGGAACTTGAGGTAGTAATGATGTTCATAACATCATTCGATTCATACATATAAAGCTATCTTATTCGAAGGTTTAAACTTGTAATCACTAGAACATAGTTTAGTTAATTCTAAACTTGTTCGCAAATAAAAGTTAATCCTTCTAAATTGACTTTTAAAATCAACTAAACACATGTTATATATCTATATGAAATGCTAACTTAATGATTTAAAACCTGGAAACACGAAAAACACCGTAAAACCGGATTTACGCCGTCGTAGTAACACCGCGGGCTGTTTTGGGTTAGTTAATTAAAAACTATGATAAACTTTGATTTAAAAGTTTTTATTCTGGGAAAATGATTTTTATTATGAACATGAAACTATATCCAAAAATTATGGTTAAACTCAAAGTGGAAGTATGTTTTCTAAAATGGTCATCTAGACGTCGTTCTTTCGACTGAAATGACTACCTTTACAAAAATGACTTGTAACTTATTTTTCTGACAATAAACCTAAACTATTTCTTTTTATATTCATAAAATAGAGTTCAATTTGAAACCATAGCAATTTGATTCACTCAAAACGGATTTAAAATGAAGAAGTTATGGGTAAAACAAGATTGGATAATTTTTCTCATTTTAGCTACGTGAAAATTGGTAACAAATCTATTCCAACCATAACTTAATCAACTTGTATTGTATATTATGTAATCTTGAGATACCATAGACACGTATACAATATTTCGACCTATCATGTCGACACATCTATATATATTTTGGAACAACCATAGACACTCTATATGTGAATGTTGGAGTTAGCTATACAGGGTTGAGGTTGATTCCAAAATATATATAGTTTGAGATGTGATCAATACTGAGATACGTATATACTGGGTCGTGGATTGATTCAAGATAATATTTATCGATTTATTTCTGTACATCTAACTGTGAACAACTAGTTGTAGGTTACTAACGAGGACAACTGACTTAATAAACTTAAAACATCAAAATATATTAAAAGTGTTGTAAATATATTTTGAACATACTTTGATATATATGTATATATTGTTATAGGTTCGTGAATCAACCAGTGGCTAAGTATTACTTCCCGACGAAGTAAAAATCTGTGAAAGTGAGTTATAGTCCCACTTTTAAAATCTAATATTTTTGGGATGAGAATACATGCAGGTTTTATAAATGATTTACAAAATAGACACAAGTACGTGAAACTACATTCTATGGTTGAATTATCGAAATCGAATATGCCCCTTTTTATTAAGTCTGGTAATCTAAGAATTAGGGAACAAACACCCTAATTGACGTGAATCCTAAAGATAGATCTATTGAGCCTAACAAACCCCATCCAAAGTACCGGATGCTTTAGTACTTCGAAATTTATATCATATCCGAAGGGTGTCCCGGAATGATGGGGATATTCTTATATATGCATCTTGTTAATGTCGGTTACCAGGTGTTCACCATATGAATGATTTTTATCTCTATGTATGGGATGTGTATTGAAATATGAAATCTTGTGGTCTATTGTTACGATTTGATATATATAGGTTAAACCTATAACTCACCAACATTTTTGTTGATGTTTAAAGCATGTTTATTCTCAGGTGAATACTAAGAGCTTCCGCTGTTGCATACTAAAATAAGGACAAGATTTGGAGTCCATGTTTGTATGATATTGTGTAAAAACTGCATTCAAGAAACTGATTTCGATGTAACATATTTGTATTGTAAACCATTATGTAATAGTCGTGTGTAAACAGGATATTTTAGATTATCATTATTTGATAATCTACATAAAGCTTTTTAAACCTTTATTTATGAAATAAAGGTTATGGTTTGTTTTAAAAATGAATGCAGTCTTTGAAAAACGTCTCATATAGAGGTCAAAACCTCGCAACAAAATCATTTAATATGGAACGTTTTTAATCAATAAGAACGGGACATTTCATACCAATTTCTTACACAACGAACAAGTAGCCGTACACCGCCCCGGTTGATGCCTTTCACAACGAATACAAAAAGGATAGGTTGAAATGTCCCGTTCTTATTGATTAAAAACGTTCCATATTAATTGATTTCGTTGCGAGGTTTTGACCTCTATATGAGACGTTTTTCAAAGACTGCATTCATTTTTAAAACAAACCATAACCTTTATTTCATAAATAAAGGTTTAAAAAGCTTTACGTAGATTATCAAATAATGATAATCTAAAATATCCTGTTTACACACGACCATTACATAATAGTTTACAATACAAATATGTTACATCGAAATCAGTTTCTTGTATGCAGTTTTTACACAATATCATACAAACATGGACTCCAAATCTTGTCCTTATTTTAGTATGCAACAGTGGAAGCTCTTAGTATTCACCTGAGAATAAACATGCTTTAAACGTCAACAAAAATGTTGGTGAGTTATAGGTTTAACCTATATATATCAAATTGTAACAATAGACCACAAGATTTCATATTTCAATACACATCCCATACATAGAGATAAAAATCATTCATATGGTGAACACCTGGTAACCGACATTAACAAGATGCATATATAAGAATATCCCCATCATTCCGGGACACCCTTCGGATATGATATAAATTTCGAAGTACTAAAACATCCGGTACTTTAGATGGGGTTTGTTAGGCCCAATAGATCTATCTTTAGGATTCACGTCAATTAGGGTGTCTGTTCCCTAATTCTTAGATTACCAGACTTAATAAAAAGGGGCATATTCGATTTCGATAATTCAACCATAGAATGTAGTTTCACGTACTTGTGTCTATTTTGTAAATCATTTATAAAACCTTCATGTATTCTCATCCCAAAAATATTAGATTTTAAAAGTGGGACTATTACTCACTTTCACAGATTTTTACTTCATCGGGAAGTAAGACTTGGCCACTGGTTGATTCACGAACCTATAACAATATATACATATATATCAAAGTATGTTCAAAATATATTTACAACACTTTTAATACATTTTGATGTTTTAAGTTTATTAAGTCAGCTATCCTCGTTAGTAACCTACAACTAGTTGTCCACAGTTAGATGTACAGAAATAAATCGATAAATATTATCTTGAATCAATCCACGACCCAGTGTATACGTATCTCAGTATTGATCACAACTCAAACTATATATATTTTGGAATCAACCTCAACCCTGTATAGCTAACTCCAACATTCACATATAGAGTGTCTATGGTTGTTCCGAAATATATATAGATGTGTCGACATGATAGGTTGAAACATTGTATACGTGTCTATGGTATCTCAAGATTACATAATATACAATACAAGTTGATAAAGTTATGGTTGGAATAGATTTGTTACCAATTTTCACGTAGCTAAAATGAGAAAAATTATCCAATCTTGTTTTACCCATAACTTATTCATTTTAAATCCGTTTTGAGTGAATCAAATTGCTATGGTTTCATATTGAACTCTATTTTATGAATCTAAACATAAAAAGTATAAGTTTGTAGTCAGAAAAATAAGTTACAAGTCTTTTTTGTATAGGTAGTCATTTCAGTCGAAAGAACGACGTCTAGATGACCATTTTATAAAACATACTTCCACTTTGAGTTTAACCGTAATTTTTGGATATAGTTTCATGTTCATAATAAAAATCATTTTTCCAAAATAACAACTTTTAAATCAAAGTTTATCATAGTTTTTAATTAACTAACCCAAAACAGCCCGCGGTGTTACTACGACGGCGTAAATCCGGTTTTACGGTGTTTTTCGTGTTTCCAGGTTTTAAATCATTAAGTTAGCATATCATATAGATATAGAACATGTGTTTAGTTGATTTTAAAAGTCAAATTATAAGGATTAACTTTTGTTTGCGAACAAGTTTAGAATTAACTAAACTATGTTCTAGTGATTACAAGTTTAAACCATCGAATAAGATAGCTTTATATGTATGAATCGAATGATGTTATGAACATCATTACTACCTCAAGTTCCTTGAATAAACCTACTGGAAGTGAGAAAAATAGATCTAGCTTCAAAGGATCCTTGGATGGCTTGAAAGTTCTTGAAGCAGAATCATGACACGAAAACAATTTCAAGTAAGATTTCCACTCGAAATAAGATTGTTATAGTTATAGAAATTGAATTAAAGTTTGAATATGATTATTACCTTGTATTAGAACGATAACCTACTGTAAGTAACAAAGATTTCTTGATCTTGGATGATTACTTGGAATGGATTTAGAAAACTTGGAAGTAAACTTGCAATCTTGGAAGTATTCTTGATTTTATGAAACTAGAACTTTTGGAATTTATGAAGAACACTTAGAACTTGAAGATAGAACTTGAGAGAGATCAATTAGATGAAGAAAATTGAAGAATGAGAGTGTTTGTAGGTGTTTTTGGTCGTTGGTGTATGGATTAGATATAAAGGATATGTAATTTTGTTTTCATGTAAATAAGTCATGAATGATTACTCATATTTTTGTAATTTTATGAGATATTTCATGCTAGTTGCTAAATGATGGTTCCTACATGTGTTAGGTGACTCACATGGGCTGCTAAGAGCTAATCATTGAAGTGTATATACGAATAGTACATACATCTAAAAGCTGTGTATTGTACGAGTACGAATACGGGTGCATACGAGTAGAATTGTTGATGAAACTGAACGAGGATGTAATTGTAAACATTTTTGTTAAGTATAAGTATATACATTTTAATTGAGTCATTAAGTCATCGTTAGTCGTTACATGTAAATGTTGTTTTGAAACCTTTAGGTTAACGATCTTATTGAATGTTGTTAACCCATTGTTTATTATAACAAATGAGATGTTAAATTGTTATATTATCATGATATTATGATATATAATATATCTTAGTATGATATATATACAGTTAAATGTCGTTACAACGATAATCGTTACATATATGTCTCTTTTCAAAATCATTAAGTTAGTAGTCTTATTTTTACATATGTATTTCATTGTTAATACACTTAATAATATATTTACTTATCATTTAACATAATTAACCAAGTATATCAATATCTTAATATGATTCATATGTACCTAGTAAGACGTTGTTATAACGATAATCGTTATATATATCGTTTTCGAGTTTCTTAAATTAATAGTCAAATTTTTATGTATATAACTCATTGTTAAAATACCTAATGAGATACATACTTATAATAAAATCATGTTAACTATATATATAACCATATATATGTCATCGTATAGTTTTTACAAGTTTTAACGTTCGTGAATCACCGGTCAACTTGGGTGGTCAATTGTCTATATGAAACCTATTTCAATTAATCAAGTCTTAACAAGTTTGATTGCTTAACATGTTGGAAACACTTAATAATGTAAATAACAATTTTATTTAATATATATATATATATAAACATGAAAAATTTCGGGTCACTACAGTACCTACCCGTTAAATAAATTTCGTCCCGAAATTTTAAGCAGTTGGAGGTGTTGACGTATCTTCTGGAAATATATGCGGGTATTTCTTCTTCATCTGATCTTCACACTCCCAGGTGAACTCGGGTCCTCTACGAGCATTCCATCGAACCTTAACAATCCGTATCTTGTTTTGTTTAAGTCTCTTAACCTCACGATCCATTATTTCGACGGGTTCTTCAATGAATTGAAGTTTTTCATTGATTTGGATTTCGTCCAACGGAATAGTGAGATCTTCTTTAGCAAAACATTTCTTTAAATTTGAGACGTGGAAAGTGTTATGTACAGCCGCGAGTTGTTGAGGTAGCTCCAGTTGGTAAGCTACTGGTCCGACACGATCTATAATCTTGAATGGTCCAATGTACCTTGGATTTAGTTTCCCCCGTTTACCAAATCGAACAACGCCTTTCCAAGGTGAACCCTTAAGCATGACCATTTCTCCAATTTCAAACTCTATATCTTTTCTTTTACTGTCCGCGTAGCTCTTTTGTCGACTCTGGGCGGTTTTCAATCTTTGTTGAATTTAGATGATTTTCTCGGTAGTTTCTTGTATTATCTCCGGACCCGTAATCTGTCTATCCCCCACTTCACTCCAACAAATCGGAGACCTACACTTTCTACCATAAAGTGCTTCAAACGGCGCCATCTCAATGCTTGAATGGTAGCTGTTATTGTAGGAAAATTCTGCTAACGGTAGATGTCGATCCCAACTGTTTCCGAAATCAATAACACAAGCTCGTAGCATGTCTTCAAGCGTTTGTATCGTCCTTTCGCTCTGCCCATCAGTTTGTGGATGATAGGCAGTACTCATGTCTAGACAAGTTCCCAATGCTTGCTGTAATGTCTGTCAAAATCTTGAAATAAATCTGCCATCCCTATCAGAGATAATAGATATTGGTATTCCATGTCTGGAGACGACTTCCTTCAAATACAGTCGTGCTAACTTCTCCATCTTGTCATCTTCTCTTATTGGCAGGAAGTGTGCTGACTTGGTGAGACCATCAACTATTACCCAAATAGTATCATAACCACTTGCAGTCCTTTGCAATTTAGTAATGAAATCCGTGGTAATGTTTTCCCATTTCCATTCCGGGATTTCAGGTTGTTGTAGTAGACCTGATGGTTTCTGATGTTATGCTTTGACCTTAAAACACGTCAAACATTCTCCTACATATTTAGCAATATCGGCTTTCATACCTAGCCACCAAAAATGTTTCTTAAGATCCTTGTACATCTTCCCCGTTCCAGGATGTATTGAGTATCTGGTTTTATTAGCTTCTCTAAGTACCATTTCTCTCATATCTCCAAATTTTGGTACCCAAATTCTTTCAGCCCTATACCGGGTTCCGTCTTCCCGAATATTAAGATGCTTCTCCGATCCTTTGGGTATTTCATCCTTTAAATTTCCCTCTTTTAAAACTCCTTGTTGCGCCTCCTTTATTTGAGTAGTAAGGTTAGTGTGAATCATTATATTCATAGATTTTACTCGAATGGGTTCTCTGTCCTTTCTGCTCAAGGCGTCGGCTACCACATTTGCCTTCCCCGGGTGGTAACGAATCTCAAAGTCGTAATCATTCAACAATTCAATCCACCTACGCTGCCTCATATTCAGTTGTTTCTTATTAAATATGTGTTGAAGACTTTTGTGGTCGGTATATATAATACTTTTGACCCCATATAAGTAGTGCCTCCAAGTCTTTAATGCAAAAACAACCGCGCCTAATTCCAAATCATGCGTCGTATAATTTTGTTCATGAATCTTCAATTGTCTAGACGCATAAGCAATCACCTTCGTCCGTTGCATTAATAAACAACCGAGACCTTGCTTTGATGCATCACAATAAATCACAAAATCATCATTCCCTTCAGGCAATGACAATATAGGTGTCGTAGTTAGCTTTTTCTTCAATAACTGAAACGCCTTCTCTTGTTCATCTTTCCATTCAAATTTCTTTCCTTTATGCGTTAATGCAGTCAAGGGTTTTGCTATTTTGGAGAAATCTTGGATGAATCTTCTGTAGTAACCAGTCAATCCTAAAAATTGACGTATATGCTTCGGAGTTTTTGGGGTTTCCCACTTTTCAACGGTTTCGATCTTTGCCGGGACCACCTGGATATATTCTCTGTTCACTATGTGACCAAGGAATTGAACTTCTTCCAACCAAAATGCACACTTTGAAAACTTAGCGTACAGTTTTTCTTTCCTCAATACTTCTAGCACTTTTCTCAAATGTTCTTCGTGCTCTTGATCATTCTTTGAGTAAATAAGTATGTCATCGATGAAAACAATGACAAACTTGTCAAGATATGGCCCACACACTCGGTTCATAAGGTCCATGAACACAGCTGGTGCGTTAGTCAATCCAAACGGCATAACCATAAACTCGTAATGACCATAACCCGTCCTAAAAGTAGTTTTTGGAATATCATCCTCCTTTACTCGCATTTGATGATATCCAGAACGTAAATCGATCTTCGAATAAATCGATGAGCCTTGTAGTTGATCAAATAAGTCGTCAATTCTCGGCAGTGGATAACGATTTTTGATGGTAAGTTTGTTCAACTCTCTGTAGTCAATACATAACCTAAATGTACCATCCTTCTTCTTGACAAACAAAACAGGAGCTCCCCATGGTGATGTGCTTGGTCAAATGAAACCACGTTCTAATAATTCTTGCAGTTGGCTTTGCAGTTCTTTCATCTCGCTGGGTGCGAGTCTATAAGGAGCACGAGCTATTGGTGCATCTCCTGGTACAAGATCTATTTGAAATTCAACGGATCGATGTGGGAGTAATCCCGTTAATTCTTTCGGAAATACATCGGGAAATTCTTTTACGACGGGAACATCATTGATGCTCTTTTCTTCAGTTTGTACTTTCTCGACGTGTGCTAGAACAGCATAGCAACCTTTTCTTATTAGTTTTTGTGCCTTCAAATTACTAATAAGATGTAGCTTCGTGTTGCCCTTTTCTCCGTACACCATTAAGGGTTTTCCTTTTTCTCGTAAAATGTGAATTGCATTTTTGTAACAAACGATCTCTGCTTTCACTTCTTTCAACCAGTCCATACCGATTATCACATCAAAACTCCCTAACTCTACTGGTATCAAGTCAATCTTAAATGTTTCGCTAACCAGTTTAATTTCTCGATTCCGACATATATTATCTGCTGAAATTAATTTACCATTTGCTAATTCGAGTAAAAATTTACTATCCAAAGGCGTCAATGGATAACTTAATTTAGCACAAAAATCTCTACTCATATAGCTTCTATCCGCACCCGAATCAAATAAAACGTAAGCAGATTTATTGTCAATAAGAAACGTACCCGTAACAAGCTCCGGGTCTTCCTGTGCCTCTGCGGCATTAATATTGAAAACTCTTCCGCGGCCTTGTCCATTCGTGTTCTCCTGGTTCGGGCAATTTCTAATAATGTGGCCCGGTTTTCCACATTTATAACAAACTACATTGGCATAACTTGCTCCGACACTACTTGCTCCGCCATTACTCGTTCCGACACCATTTGTTCATTTCGTTCTGTTAACCCCTGGTCCGTAGACCTCACACTTCACCGCGCTATGACCATTTCTTTTACACTTGTTGCAAAATTTGGTGCAGAACCCCGAGTGATACTTTTCACACCTTTGGCATAGCTGCTTCTGATTGTTGTTGTTATTGCGGTTGTTATTGTTGTTGGGATGATTGTTGTAGTTGCTGTTGTTGTTGTTGTTGTTGTTGTTGTTGTTGTTGGGCCGTTTGTTGTAGTTTCGATTGATGTTGCGATTGTTGGGATAATTGTTACGATTATTATTGTAATTGCTGTTGTTGTTGTATTGGTGATTCTTATCACCGTTTTCCTCCCACTTCCTTTTGACTTGCTTCACATTGGCCTCTTCAGCCGTCTGTTCTTTAATTCTTTCCTCAATCTGGTTCACTAGTTTGTGAGCCATTCAACATGCCTGTTGTATGGAGGTGGGCTCGTGTGAACTTATATCTTCTTGGATTCTTTCCGGTAATCCTTTCACAAACACAATAGGTACAATTCTGTGAATCGTCTTTCGTACGTGGTAATATCAAATCCTTGGGTTCGTAACCCTCTAAGTTTTGTCTTGAGCTTATTGACCTCGGTTCTGGGACGGTACTTCTCGTTCATCAAGTGCTTGAATGCTGACCACGGTAGTGCGTACGCATCATCTTGTCCCACTTGCTCTAGATAGGTATTCCACCATGTTAACGTAGAACCTGTGAAGGTATGCGTAGCGTACTTCACTTTGTCCTCTTCAGTACACTTACTTATGGCAAACACCGATTCGAACTTCTCGGTCCACCGTTTCAATCCGATCGGTCCTTCGGTTCCATCAAATTCTAACGGTTTGCAGGCACTGAATTCTTTGTAGGTGCATGCTACACGATTTCCTGTACTGCTAGATCCAAGGTTATTGTTGGTATGTAGCGCAGCCTGTACTGCGGCTATGTTTGAAGCTAGAAAAGTACGGAATTCCTCTTCATTCATATTCACGGTGTGTCGAGTAGTCGGTGCCATTTCCTTCAAAATAGTCAAATGGAACAAGTTAATCATACAGAATATTAAGAGTAGTTAATAGTATTTCGTAGCATAATATGAACTCATTTATAAAAGCTTTTTCTTCATATTAGCGTTTTATAAGTTTAAATTCGGGTAGTACCTACCCGTTAAGTTCATACTTAGTAGTAATATACAATTCAACTACTACAATTCTATATGAAAAACTGATTATAATAATATTTCGCGTTCAAACTTTTATACAATATTTTACAAACTTACAATACCGCTTATTTTACATAAAGCATGAAATATAGCACACAATAACTTTGATACAAGATAGTTGTGAAGATAATTCTAGCTAGTACACAAGTCGTTCAGCAAAGGCAATAAAGACACGTAATTCATACGTCCAGAAACAAGTCATGCATTCTGGTTTTACTTGGACTACTTCCCATCCTTGGTCTTGTGGAACATAACCGTTATGGCCGTTGATAAGACAGCGTGTTGTAACGTCGTCAAAGGGACGAGGGTTACGTAATGACCAACAGTCTCGTAATAACCTAAAAATCTCATTTCTTACCCCAATTACCGACTCCGTCACTTGTAGGAACGTTTTGTTTAATAGTTGTAGCCCGATGTTCTTTTTCTCACTTTGGTGAGAAACATTACTAACACGTAAGCATAGCATGCTTCTTTATGTTGCATGTTAGCCGCTTTTTCTAAATCATGAAGTCCTATATTCGGATACATTGAGTCAAAATAATTTCTTAACCCGTTGCGTAAAATAGCATTTGGGTTCCCCGCAATATATGCGTCAAAGTAAACACATCGTAACTTATGGGTTTCCCAATGTGATATCCCCCATTTTTCAAACGAAAGTCTCTTATAAACCAAGACATTCTTGGAACGTTCTTCGAATGTCTTACAAACTGATTTCGTCGTAAATAGTTGTGCCGAAGAATTCTGATCGACTCTAGACAAGATTTCATCAATCATGTCTCCGGGTAGGTCTCTTAAAATATTGGGTTGTCTATCCATTTTGTGTTTTTGTACTGTAAAATAAACAAGAGTTAGATTCATAAAAAAAATACTTATTAATACAAGCAATTTTTACATATATCATAAAGCATAAGCACACTATATTACATATATTACACTACACGAATACAACTATCTTATTCCGACTCGCTCATTTCTTCTTCTTCTTCGGTTTTGGTTCGTTTTGCCAAGTTTCTAGGGATATATGATGTTCCCCTAATACGAGCTGTCGTTTTCCACAACGGTTTAGAAAAACCTGGTGGTTTAGAGGTTCCCGGGTCATTTTTACAACTTAAGGGCTTCAGGGGTTGACGATACATATAAAGTTCATCGGGGTTGGAATTAGATTTCTCTATTTTTATGCCCTTTCCCTTATTATTTTCTTTTGCCTTTTTAAATTCAGTTGGGGTAATTTCTATAACATCATCGGAATTCTCGTCGGAATCCGATTCATCGGAGAATTGGTAATCCTCCCAATATTTTGCTTCCTTGGCGGAAACACCATTGACCATAATTAACCTTGGTCGGTTGGTTGAGGATTTTCTTTTACTTAACCGTTTTATTATTTCCCCCACCGGTTCTATTTCCTCCTCCGGTTCCTCCTCTTCCGGTTCTGATTCTTCTTCTGGTTCTGATTCTTCTTCCGGTTCTTCTTCGGGAACTTGTGAATCAGTCCAATATATATTCGACTCTTCGTTATTATTAGGTGAGTCAATGGGATTTGTGCTAGAGGTAGACATCTATCACACAATATCAAACATGTTAAGAGATTAATATATCACATAATATATACAAGTTAATAATATATAGTTTCCAACAAAAATGTTAAGCAATCTTTTTAAAGAAAACACGGTCGAAGTCCAGACTCACTAATGCATCCTAACAAACTCGATAAGACACACTAATGCAAATTTCTGGTTCTCTAAGACCAACGCTCGGATGTTGTGACCCGAACTTTTCCATGTTTATATATATTAATTGAGATTGATATTTACATGATTAAATGTTTCTAACATGTTAAGCAATCAAACTTGTTAAGACTTGATTAATTGAAATATGTTTCATATAGATAATTGACCACCCAAGTTGACCGGTGATTCACGAACGTTAAAACTTGTAAAAACTATATGATGACATATATATGGATATATATATATATATATATATATATATATATATATATATATATATATATATATATATATATATATATATATATATATATATATATATATATATATATAGTTAACATGATACTATGATAAGTAAACATATCATTAAGTATATTAACAATGAACTACATATGTAAAAACAAGACTACTAACTTAATGATTTTTAAACGAGACATATATGTAACGATTATCATTGTAAAGACATTTAATGTATATATATCATATTAAGAGATATTCATACATGATAATATCATGATAATAAGATCGTTAACCTAAAGGTTTCAAAACAACACTTACATGTAACGACTAACGATGACTTAACGACTCAGTTAAAATGTATATACATGTAGTGTTTTAATATGTATTTATACACTTTTTAAAGACTTCAATACACTTATCAAAATACTTCTACTTAACAAAAATGCTTACAATTACATCCTCGTTCAGTTTCATTAACAATTCTACTCGTATGTACCCGTATTCGTACTCGTACAATACACAGCTTTTAGATGTATGTACTATTGGTATATACACTCTAATGATCAGCTCTTAGCAGCCCATGTGAGTCACCTAACACATGTGGGAACCATCATTTGGCAACTAGCATGAAATATTTCATAAAAATACAAAAATATGAATAATCATTCATGACTTATTTACATGAAAACAAAATTACATATCCTTTATATCTAATCCATACACCAACGACCAAAAACACCTACAAACACTTTCATTCTTCAATTTTCTTCATCTAATTGATCTCTCTCAAGTTCTATCTTCAAGTTCTAAGTGTTCTTCATAAATTCTACAAGTTCTAGTTACATAGAATCAAGAATACTTTCAAGTTTGCTAGCTCACTTCCAATCTTGTAAGGTGATCATCCAATCTCAAAAAATCTTTGTTTCTTACAGTAGGTTATCATTCTAATACAAGGTAATAATCATATTCAAACTTTAGTTCAATTTCTATAACTATAACAATCTTATTTCAAGTGATGATCTTACTTGAACTTGTTTTCGTGTCATGATTCTGATTCAAGAACTTCGAGCCATCCAAGGATCCGTTGAAGCTAGATCCATTTTTATATTTTCCAGTAGGTTTATCCAAGGAACTTAAGGTAGTAATGATGTTCATAACATCATTCGATTCATACATATAAAGCTATCTTATTCGAAGGTTTAAACTTGTAATCACTAGAACATAGTTTAGTTAATTCTAAACTTGTTCGCAAACAAAAGTTAATCCTTCTAACTTGACTTTTAAAATCAACTAAACACATGTTCTATATCTATATGATATGCTAACTTAATGATTTAAAACCTGGAAACACGAAAAACACCGTAAAACCGGATTTACGCCGTCGTAGTAACACCGCGGGCTGTTTTGGGTTAGTTAATTAAAAACTATGATAAACTTTGATTTAAAAGTTGTTATTCTGAGAAAATGATTTTTATTATGAATATGAAACTATATCCAAAAATTATGGTTAAACTCAAAGTGGAAGTATGTTTTCTAAAATGGTCATCTAGACGTCGTTCTTTCGACTGAAATGACTACCTTTACAAAACCGAATTGTAACTTAATTTTCTGACTATAAACCTATACTTTTTCTGTTTAGATTCATAAAATAGAGTTCAATATGAAACCATAGCAATTTGATTCACTCAAAACGGATTTAAAATGAAGAAGTTATGGGTAAAACAAGATTGGATAATTTTTCTCATTTTAGCTACGTGAAAATTGGTAACAAATCTATTCCAACCATAACTTAATCAACTTGTATTGTATATTATGTAATCTTGAGATACCATAGACACGTATACAATGTTTTGACCTATCATGTCGACACATCAATATATATTTCGGAACAACCATAGACACTCTATATGTGAATGTTGGAGTTAGCTATACAGGGTTGAGGTTGATTCCAAAATATATAAAGTTTGAGTTTTGATCAATACTGAGATACGTATACACTGGGTCGTGGATTGATTCAAGATAATATTTATCGATTTATTTCTGTACATCTAACCGTAGACAACTAGTTGTAGGTTACTAACGAGGACAGCTGACTTAATAAACTTAAAACATCAAAATATATTAAAAGTGTTGTAAATATATTTTGAACATACTTTGATATATATGTATATATTGTTATAGGTTCGTGAATCAAACAGTGGCCAAGTCTTACTTCCCGACGAAGTAAAAATCTGTGAAAGTGAGTTATAGTCCCACTTTTAAAATCTAATATTTTTGGGATGAGAATACATGCAGGTTTTATAAATGATTTACAAAATAGACACAAGTACGTGAAACTACATTCTATGGTTAAATTATCGAAATCGAATATGCCCCTTTTTATTAAGTCTGGTAATCTAAGAATTAGGGAACAGACACCCTAATTGACGCGAATCCTAAAGATAGATCTATTGGGCCTAACAAACCCCATCCAAAGTACCAGATGCTTTAGTACTTCGAAATTTATATCATATCCGAAGGGTGTCCCGGAATGATGGGGATATTCTTATATATGCATCTTGTTAATGCCGGTTACCAGGTGTTCACCATATGAATGATTTTTATCTCTATGTATGGGATGTGTATTGAAATATGAAATCTTGTGGTCTATTATTATGATTTGATATATATAGGTTAACCCTATAACTCACCAACATTTTTGTTGACGTTTTAAGCATGTTTATTCTCAGGTGATTATTAAGAGCTTCCGCTGTCGCATACTTAAATAAGGACAAGATTTGGAGTTCATGCTTGTATGATATTGTGTAAAAACTGCATTCAAGAAACTTATTTTGTTGTAACATATTTGTATTGTAAACCATTATGTAATGGTCGTGTGTAAACAGGATATTTTAGATTATCATTATTTGATAATCTACGTAAAGCTTTTTAAACCTTTATTGATGAAATAAAGGTTATGGTTTGTTTTAAAATGAATGCAGTCTTTGAAAAACGTCTCATATAGAGGTCAAAACCTCGCAACGAAATCAATTAATATGGAACGTTTTTAATCAATAAGAACGGGACATTTCAGTTGGTATCCGAGCGTTGGTCTTAGAGAACCAGAATTTTGCATTAGTATGTCTTATCAAGTTTGTTAGGATGCATTAGTGAGTCTGGACTTCGACCGTGTTTACTTGAAAAATGAGTGCTTAACAAATTTTGTTGGAAACTATATATTTTTAACATGTGAATATTATGTGATATATTAATCTCTTAACGCGTTTGATATTATGTGATAGATGTCTACCTCTAGAACAAGTCCCATTGACTCACCTAATAATAATGAAGAGTCAAATGTAAATTGGAATGATTCGTGGACTGATTCACAAGTTCCCGAAGAGGAACCGGAAGAAGAGTCGGAACCGGAAGAAGAATCGGAACCGGAAGAAGAATCCGAACCGGATGAAGAAATAGAACCGGTGGGGGAAATAATAAAACGGTTAAGTAAAAGAAAATCCTCAACCAACCGACCAAAGTTAATTATGGTCAATGGTGTTTCCGCCAAGGAAGCAAAATATTGGGAGGATTACCAATTCTCCGATGAATCGGATTCCGACGAGAATTCCGATGATGTTATAGAAATTACCCTAACTGAATTTAAAAAGGCAAAAGAAAATAATAAGGGAAATGGCATAAAAATAGAGAAATCTAATTCCAACCCCGATGAACTTTATATGTATCGTCAACCCCCGAAGTCCTTAAGTTGTAACAATGACCCGGGAACCTCTAAACCACCAGGTTTTTCTAAACCAATGTGGAAAACTACGGCTCGTATTAGGGGAACATCATATATCCCTAGAAACTTGGCAAAACGAACCAAAACCGAAGAAGAAGAAGAAACAAGCGAGTCGGAATAAGATAGTTGTATTCGTGTGGTGTAATATATGTAATATAGTGTGCTTATGCTTTATGATATATGTAAAAATTGCTTGTATTAATAAGTATTTTTTTTATGAATCTAACTCTTGTCTATTTTACAGTATAAAAACACAAAATGGATCGACAACCCAATATTTTAAAAGACCTACCCGGAGACATGATTGATGAAATCTTGTCTAGAGTCGGTCAGAATTCTTCGGCACTACTATTTAAGGCGAGATCAGTTTGTAAGACATTCGAAGAACGTTACAAGAATGCCTTGGTTTATAAAAGGCTTTCGTTCGAAAGATGGGGGATATCACATTGGGAAATCCATAAGTTACGATGTGTTTACTTTGACGCATATATTGCGGGGAACCCAAATGCTATTTTACGCAACGGGTTAAGAAATTATTTTGACTCAATATATCCGAATATTGGACTTCGTGATTTAGAAAAAGCGGCTAACATGCAACATAAAGAAGCATGTTATGCTTACGGATTAGTAATGTTCGCTTCTCACCAAAGTGAGAACAAGAACATCGGGCTACAACTATTAAACAAAACGTTCCCACAAATGACGTAGTCGGTAATTGGGGTAAGAAATGAGGTTTTTAGAATGTTACGGGACTGTTGGACATTACGTAACCCTCGTCCCTTTGACGACGTTACAACACGCTGTCATATCAACGGCCATAACGGTTATGTTCCACAAGACCAAGGATGGGAAGTAATCCTAGTAAAACCAGAATGCATGACTTGTTTCTGGACGTATGAATTACGTGTCTTTATTGCCTTTGCTGAACGACTTGTGTACTAGCTAGAATTATCTTCACAACCATCTTGTATCAAATTTATTGTGTGCTATATTTCATGCTATATGTAAAATAAGCGGTATTGTAAGTTTGTAAAATATTGTGTAAAAGTTTGAACGCGAAATATTATTATAATCAGTTTTTCATATAGAATTGTAGTAGTTGAATTGTATATTAGCTACTAAGTATGAACTTAACGGGTAGGTACTACCCGAATTTAAACTTATAAAACGCTAATATGAAGAAAAAGATTTTATAAATGAGTTCATATTATGCTACGAAATATTATTAACTACTCTTAATATTCTGTATGATTAACTTGTTCCATTTGACTATTTTGAAGGAAATGGCACCGACTACTCGACAAACCGTGAATATGAATGAAGAGGAATTCCGTACTTTTCTAGCTTCAAACATAGCCACAGTACAGGCTGCGCTACATACCCACAATAACCTTGGATCTAGCAGTACAGGAAATCGTGTAGGATGCACCTACAAAGAATTCACTGCCTGCTAACCTTTGGAATTTGATGGAACCGAAGGACCGATCGGATTGAAACGGTGGACCGAGAAGGTCGAATCGGTGTTTGCCATAAGTAAGTGTACTGAAGAGGACAAAGTGAAGTACGCTACGCATACCTTCACAGGTTCTGCGTTAACATGGTGGAATACCTATCTAGAGCAAGTGGGACAAGATGATGCGTACGCACTACCGTGGTCAGCATTCAAGCACTTGATGAACGAGAAGTACCGTCCCAGAACCGAGGTCAATAAGCTCAAGACAGAACTTAGAGGGTTACGAACCCAAGGATTTGATATTACCACGTACGAAAGATGATTCACAGAATTGTGCCTATTGTGTCCGGGAGCGTTCGAAGATGAGGAAGAGAAGATCGACGCGTTTGTGAAAGGATTACCGGAAAGAATCCAAGAAGATATAAGTTCACACGAGCCCGCCTCCATACAACAGGCATGTAGAATGGCTCACAAACTAGTGAACCAGATTGAGGAAAGAATTAAAGAATAGATGGCTGAAGAGGCCAATGTGAAGCAAGTCAAAAGAAAGTGGGAGGAAAACGGTGATAAGAATCACCAATACAACAACAGCAGCAATTACAATAATAATCGCAACAATTATCCCAACAATCGCAACATCAATCGCAACTACAACAAACGGCCCAACAACAACAAAAATAACAACAACAACAACAACAGCAACTACAATAATCATCCCAACAACAATAACAACCGCAACAACAACAACAATCAGAAGCAGCTATGCCAAAGGTGTTAAAAGTATCACTCGGGGTTCTGCACCAAAATTTGCAACAAGTGTAAAAGAAATGGTCATAGCGCGGCGAAGTGTGAGGTCTACGGACCAGGGGTTAACAGACCGAAAGGAACAAATGGTGTCGGAACGAGTAATGGCGAAGCAAGTAGTGTCGGAGCAAGTTATGCCAATGTAGTTTGTTATAAATGTGGAAAACCGGGCCACATTATTAGAAATTGCCCGAACCAGGAGAACACGAATGGACAAGGCCGCGGAAGAGTTTTCAATATTAATGCGGCAGAGGCACAGGAAGACCCGGAGCTTGTTACGGGTACGTTTCATATTGACAATAAATCTGCTTACGTTTTATTTGATTCGGGTGCGGATAGAAGCTATATGAGTAGAGATTTTTGTGCTAAATTAAGTTGTCCATTGACGCCTTTGGATAGTAAATTTTTACTCAAATTAGCAAATGGTAAATTAATTTCAGCAGAGAATATATGTCGGAATCGAGAAATTAAACTGGTTAGCGAAACATTTAAGATTGATTTGATACCAGTAGAGTTAGGGAGTTTTGATGTGATAATCGGTATGGACTGGTTGAAAGAAGTGAAAGCAGAGATCGTT
Organism: Rutidosis leptorrhynchoides; assembly: GCF_046630445.1. NCBI lineage: Eukaryota > Viridiplantae > Streptophyta > Magnoliopsida > Asterales > Asteraceae > Rutidosis > Rutidosis leptorrhynchoides. The sequence continues at coordinate 310,538 of NC_092333.1, forward strand.
TGTTACAAAAATGCAATTCGCATTATACGAGAAAAAAGAAAACCCTTAATGGTGTACGGAGAAAAGGGCAACAAGAAGCTACATCTTATTAGTAATTTGAAGGCACAAAAACTAATAAGAAAAGGTTGCTATGCTGTTCTAGCACACGTCGAGAAAGTACAAACTGAAGAAAAGAGCATCAATGATGTTCTCATTGCAAAAGAATTTCCCGATGTATTTCCGAAAGAATTACCGGGATTACCCCCACATCGATCCGTTGAATTTCAAATAGATCTTGTACCAGGAGCTGCACCAATAGCTCGTGCTCCTTACAGACTCGCACCCAGTGAGATGAAAGAACTGCAAAGCCAATTACAAGAACTTTTAGAGCGTGGTTTCATTCGACCAAGCACATCACCGTGGGGAGCTCCTGTTTTGTTTGTCAAGAAGAAAGATGGTACATTCAGGTTGTGTATCGACTACCGAGAGTTGAACAAACTTACCATCAAGAACCGCTACCCACTACCGAGAATCGACGACTTATTTGATCAACTACAAGGCTCGTCTGTTTATTCAAAGATTGACTTACGTTTCGGGTATCATCAAATGCGGGTGAAAGAAGATGATATTCCAAAGACTGCTTTCAGAACACGTTACGGTCATTACGAGTTTATGGTCATGCCGTTTGGTTTAACTAATGCACTAGCTGTGTTCATAGACCTTATGAACCGAGTGTGTGGACCATACCTTGACAAGTTTGTCATTGTTTTCATTGATGACATACTTATTTACTCAAAGAATGACCAAGAACACGGTGAACATTTGAGAAAGGTGTTAGAAGTATTGAGGAAGGAAGAATTGTACGCTAAGTTTTCAAAGTGTGCATTTTGTTTGAAAGAAGTTCAATTCCTCGGTCACATAGTGAACAAAGAAGGTATTAAGGTGGATCCGGCAAAGATAGAAACTGTTGAAAAGTGGGAAACCCCGAAAACTCTGAAACACATACGCCAGTTTTTAGGACTAGCTGGTTACTACAGAAGGTTCATCCAAGACTTTTCCAGAATAGCAAAACCCTTGACTGCATTAACGCATAAAGGGAAGAAATTTGAATGGAATGATGAACAAGAGAAAGCGTTTCAGTTATTGAAGAAAAAGCTAACTACGGCACCTATATTGTCATTGCCTGAAGAGAATGATGATTTTGTGATTTATTGTGACGCATCAAAGCAAGGTCTCGGTTGTGTATTAATGCAACGAACGAAGGTGATTGCTTATGCGTCTAGACAATTGAAGATTAACGAACAAAATTATACGACGCATGATTAGGAATTAGGCACGGTTGTTTTTGCATTAAAGACTTGAAGGCACTACTTATATGGGGTCAAAAGTATTATATATACCGACCACAAAAGTATTCAACACATATTTAATCAGAAACAACTGAATATGAGGCAGTGTAGGTGGATTGAATTATTGAATGATTACAACTTTGAGATTCGTTACCACCCGGGGAAGCAAATGTGGTAGCCGATGCCTTGAGCAGGAAGGACAGAGAACCCATTCGAGTAAAATCTATGAATATAATGATTCATAATAACCTTACTACTCAAATAAAGGAGAACAAGGAGTTTTAAAAAAGGGAAATTTAAAGGATGAAATACCCAAAGGATCGGAGAAGCATCTTAATATTTAGGAAGACGGAACCCGGTATAGGGCTGAAAGGATTTCGGTGCCAAAATTTGGAGATATGAGAGAAATGGTACTTAGAGAAGCTCATAAAACCAGATACTCAATACATCCTGGAACGGGGAAGATGTACAAGGATCTCAAGAAACATTTTTGGTGGCCGGGTATGAAAGCCGATGTTGCTAAATACGTAGGAGAATGTTTGACGTGTTCTAAGGTCAAAGCTGAGCATCAGAAACCATCAGGTCTACTTCAACAACCCGAAATCCCAGAATGGAAATGGGAAAAAATTACCATGGATTTCATCACTAAATTGCCAAGGACTGCAAGTGGTTTTGATACTATTTGGGTAATAGTCGATCGTCTCACCAAATCAGCACACTTCCTGCCAATAAGAGAAGATGACAAGATGGAGAAGTTAGCACGACTGTATTTGAAGGAAGTCGTCTCCAGAAATGGAATACCAATCTCTATTATCTCTGATAGGGATGGCAGATTTATTTCAAGATTCTGGCAGACATTACAGCAAGCATTAGGAACTCATCTAGACATGAGTACTGCCTATCATCCACAAACTGATGGGCAGAGCGAAAAGACGATACAAATGCTTGAAGACATGCTACGAGCATGTGTTATTGATTTCAGAAACAGTTGGGATCGACATCTACCGTTAGCAGAATTTTCCTAAAACAACAGCTACCATTCAAGCATTGAGATGGCGCCGTTTGAAGCACTTTATGGTAGAAAGTGCAGGTCTCCGATTTGTTGGAGTGAAGTGGGGGATAGACAGATTACGGGTCCGGAGATTATACAAGAAACTACCGAGAAGATCATCCAAATTCAACAACGGTTGAAAACCGCCCAAAGTCGACAAAAGAGCTACGCTGAAATTAAAAGAAAAGATATAGAATTTGAAATTGGAGAGATGGTCATGCTTAAAGTTGCACCTGGGAAAGGCGTTGTTCGATTTGGTAAACGAGGGAAATTAAATCCAAGGTATATTGGACCATTCAAGATTATTGATCGTGTCGGACCAGTAGCTTACCGACTTGAGTTACCTCAACAACTCACGGCTGTACATAACACTTTCCACGTCTCGAATTTGAAGAAATGTCTTGCTAAAGAAGATCTCACTATTCCGTTAGATGAAATCTAAATCAACGAAAAACTTCAATTCATCGAAGAACCCGTCGAAATAATGGATCGTGAGGTTAAAAGACTTAAGAAAAACAAGATACCAATTGTTAAGGTTCGATGGAATGCTTGTAGAGGACCCGAGTTCACCTGGGAGCATGAAGATCAGATGAAGAAGAAATACCCGCATCTATTTCCAGAAGATTCGTCAACACCTTCAACAGCTTAAAATTTCGGGACGAAATTTATTTAACGGGTAGGTACTGTAGTGACCCGAACTTTTCCATGTTTATATATATTAATTGAGATTGATATTTACATGATTAAATGTTTCCAACATGTTAAGCAATCAAACTTGTTAAGACTTGATTAATTGAAATATGTTACATATAGACAATTGACCACCCAAGTTGACCGGTGATTCACGAACGTTAAAACTTGTAAAAACTATATGATGACATATATATGGATATATATATATATAGTTAACATGATACTATGATAAGTAAACATATCATTAAGTATATTAACAATGAACTACATATGTAAAAACAAGACTACTAACTTAATGATTTTTAAACGAGACATATATGTAACGATTATCGTTGTAAAGACATTTAATGTATATATATCATATTAAGAGATATTCATACATGATAATATCATGATAATATAATAATTTAAAATCTCATTTGATATTATAAACATTGGGTTAACAACATTTAACAAGATCGTTAACCTAAAGGTTTCAAAACAACACTTACATGTAACGACTAACGATGACTTAACGACTCAGTTAAAATGTATATACATGTAGTGTTTTAATATGTATTTATACACTTTTGAAAGACTTCAATACAATTATCAAAATACTTCTACTTAACAAAAATGCTTACAATTACATCCTCGTTCAGTTTCATCAACAATTCTACTCGTATGCACCCGTATTCGTACTCGTACAATACACAGCTTTTAGATGTATGTACTATTGGTATATACACTCCAATTATCAGCTCTTAGCAGCCCATGTGAGTCACCTAACACATGTGGGAACCATCATTTGGCAACTAGCATGAAATATCTCATAAAATTACAAAAATATGAGTAATCATTCATGACTTATTTACATGAAAACAAAATTACATATCCTTTATATCTAATCCATACACCAACGACCAAAAACACCTGCAAACACTTTAATTCTTCAATTTTCTTCATCTAATTATCTCTCTAAAGTTCTATCTTCAAGTTCTAAGTGTTCTTCATAAATTCTACAAGTTCTAGTTTCATAAAATCAAGAATACTTCCAAGTTTGCTAGCTTACTTCCAATCTTGTAGAGTGATCATCCAACCTCAAGAAATATTTCTTATTTACAATAAGATATCTTTCTAATACAAGGTAATACTCATATTCAAACTTTGATTCAATTTCTATAACTATAACAATCTTATTTCGAGTGAAAATCTTACTTGAACTGTTTTCGTGTCATGATTCTGTTTCAAGAACTTTCAAGCCATCCAAGGATCCTTTGAAGCTAGATCCATTTTTCTTATTTCCAGTAGCTTTATCCAGAAAACTTGAGGTAGTAATGATGTTCATAACATCATTCGATTCATACATATAAAGCTATCTTATTCGAAGGTTTAAACTTGTAATCACTAGAACATAGTTTAGTTAATTCTAAACTTGTTCGCAAACAAAAGTTAATCCTTCTAACTTGACTTTTAAAATCAACTAAACACATGTTCTATATCTATATGATATGCTAACTTAATGATTTAAAACCTGGAAACACGAAAAACACCGTAAAACCGGATTTACGCCGTCGTAGTAACACCGCGGGCTGTTTTGGGTTAGTTAATTAAAAACTATGATAAACTTTGATTTAAAAGTTGTTATGCTGATAAAATGATTTTTATTATGAACATGAAACTATATCCAAAAATTATGGTTAAACTCAAAGTGGAAGTATGTTTTCTAAAATGGTCATCTAGACGTCGTTCTTTCGACTGAAATGACTACCTTTACAAAAATGACTTGTAACTTATTTTTCCGACTATAAACTGTAGGAATTTAACAAGTTCATAAAACATGTACTTATGGTTAACATGATTACAAAACAAATTTGAATAATGTTAAAGCAAGCGGAAGCAAAAGATTAGTTCATGTTTATATGTAAATTCATTTAGTTAAATTCCATGATAATATCAAGTCTTGAATCTATGCTTACAAATAAGAGCAAGAAAGTAATATTGTACCTCCTCAAGCTTGTTGAGGGTTGTTAACAAGGTTGCAAGATGATGACGAAGATGATGAAAATGAGCTTCTAACTTGAAGCCTCATGTGTGTAATACCCCAAGCTTTTAACCCCAACACTCTTGCCTTTGGTTAGGATTTGTTAGACACTTAATTAAGCTTGCAAAAAAAAATTTAAGAACCTCTTCTTCACCCAAAAAGGCCACGGCCAGATCAGTGTTTTGGGAGCACGTGTGCAGTTTTTTTTGCTTTGTTTTGATGTGTATTTTCAAGTATGACTAGTCTCCAACAAGCCCTTGGTTAATATGCATATGGAGAATGGGAAAATGCTTTGACCAAGAAGGAATCTAAGCATGTGTGTACACTTCCAATGCCACTTCCCATACATATTATAAAATAAGTTTTATAAAATAAAAGGATTAGATTTTATAAAACTCTTTATAATACTTCCATATATATACATATATATATATATATATATATATATATATATATATATATATATATATATATATATATATATATATATATATATATATTTGTTATGTACTTTTATTATTTTCATTTCATAAAACCAAAACTTTATAAAATGTAACATAACAAAATCAATTATTTAACCCATAAATAATTTAAACTTAGTTATATAAATTATTCCATAATTTATATGTATACACATCAAGTAAAATCTCAGAAAACCATTTTTCTTAAAATTCAAGTGTCGCGTATTTATTTAACAATCCAACCGTTAAAATAAATACATATAAAGTGTTGGTAAGCTTGTTATTGGGTATGACCCGACTTGGATCATAACATAGTGGCCACGTTAATTTAATATGTCTCTTGGGCATACGAAATACCTTCAATCTCCCACTTGCACGAGAAACATAAGAAATTAATGCAAGTGACGGATACCACCTAACGACCGTCCATCACCCCCACTATGTTATGACTTTGTGCCATTCAATAACATCATCCCTTTCGAGTTCCCATCTCGAATATGAATAGGTGAATCTTTCATCACATCCTTTCGTCCTAGATGTCATGTTAAATCCAAGAGACATAGAGTGATCACTCTCTTATAGATTTAACTTTATCAGGCCTTGGACATCTGACTCTCAACGAATAAGAGGGACAAATTCCATCTTGACTACATATGTCCTAAATATATACCTTGTATTATACCTGAGCTCTTCCTTATGAACTACCATTTTTCAGAATAGCGAAGGAAAGAATCAAGGCACAATACCTGGTAAATATCCGAACCCAATACGTATCTCAGGTCAGAGGATACAATGATATTCGCCTTTACTCAAGATTACATGTGATCAACCACAAAGGCTCCATTTAGTAAATCTTGAGAGCGGGTCTTCCAATATTTGTATCCTACAAATATCTATGAACCTTGGTTGCAACCTTGCCCCATAATCATCCCGTGAATGTATACCAATCCAAGTTCATAATAGTCTAAACCTCACATTTGCTCCCACAAATGTGATCGACTACGGAATTTAGAATAATTACTTATTCATGGATAAAATATGCAAAATAGGAACATAACTCAAAATAAATTAATACCATAATTATATTAATGAGTTTGAACAATTTCGTTCCGTTACAATACTTAAAACAGATCATGACCAATCACTAGAATATTGAAGCCCTAATGCACAAACATGTCCTGCATGTTTTGATCCATGTAAGAGCTTCGTGAGAGGATCCGCTATATTAAGATCTGTGTGAACTTTGCGAATACATATCTTTCCCTTTTCAACTTCATCCCTTATGTAGTTGAATCTCCGCTCAATGTGACGGGTCTTTTGGTGAGCACGAGGTTCTTTGATTTGAGCAATCGCACCCTCGTTGTCACAAAAGATCTCAAGAGGGTACTGAATAGAAGGGACAACTCCTAAGTCGTCGATGAATTTCTTCATCCATGCGGCTTCCTGAGCTGCCAATGATGCGGCGATGTACTCCGACTCTGTAGTGGATAAAGCAACAACATCCTGTTTTGAACTCTTCCAAGAGACCGCACCTCCATTTAATGTGAAGACATAACCGGATTGTGATCGAGAATCATCTCGATCAGTTTGGAAACTCGCATCTACGTAACCTTTTACAGCAAGTTCCTCCTCACCAGACCCATATATTAGAAACATATCCTTAGTCCTCCTAAGGTATTTCAATATACTTTTAACAGCAATCCAATGACTGTTTCCTGGGTTATTCTGGTATCTGCTTGTCAGGCTAAGAGCGCATGACACATCCGGTCTAGTGCATATCATTGCATACATGATTGACCCAATGGCAGACGCATATGGGACCTTCTTCATTTTATCTTGTTCATCTTTCGTGGTGGGGCACTGAGATGAACTAAGGAGTGTTCCTCTTTGAATAGGTACCAAACCTTTCTTAGAGTTCTCCATCTTGAACCTTTTCAAGATTTTTTCAATGTATGCACTTTGATTCAAACCTATCAGTTTCTTGGATCTATTCCTGTAGATCCCAATCCCCAAAACGTATTGTGCTTCTCCAAGATCCTTAATGGAGAAACATTCACTTAGCCAAGTTTTAACTCCTTGCATTGCCAGAATATCATTTCCAAATAACAATATATCATCCACATATAGTACAAGGAACATGATAGTGCTCCCACTAGCTTTCTTATATACACAAGCTTCATCACCATTTTTAACGAAGCCAAATTTCTCGGCTTCCTCATTAAAACGATGATTCCACATTCTAGATGCTTGTTTCAATCCGTAGATTGACTTCTTTAACTTGCATACCTTTTTAGGATATTTCGGATCAACAAAACCTTCAGGCTGAACCATATAGACATCTTCCACAAGATATCCATTTAGGAAAGCGGTCTTGACATCCATTTGCCATATTTCATAATCATAATGAGCAGCAATGGCAAGTAATATCCTAATAGACTTTAGCATTGCCACAGGCGAAAAAGTTTCATCATAGTCAACCCCTTGAGTTTGAGTGAAACCTTTTGCTACAAGTCTAGCTTTATATGTATCCAAGTTTCCATGTATGTCGGTTTTCATTTTGAAAAGCCATTTACAATCAACTAGCCTTGAGCCAGCAGGTTGTGTAACAAGTTCCCAAACTTGGTTGTCATACATGGATTGCATCTCAGCATTCATGGCTTCCTGCCATTTATCTTTATCAATCCTTGATAAAGCATCTTGGTAGTTTATTGGTTCATCCAAATCAACCACATAGCAACCATCCATGAGAAACCCATATCTCTCAGGAGGATTACTAATCCTACCAGATCTGCGAATGTCTTGTGTATTTTGATCATCCATTTGATCACTCTCAACATTTTCATGTTGAGTGCTAGTGTCAACCAATTGTGTATCATCTACTTGATCTTGAACCTCTTCAAGATCTATCTTCCTTTCACTACTTCCTTCTATTAGGAACTTAGTTTCAAGGAATTCCGCCTTCCGAGCAACAAATACATTCTGCTCGGATGGATCATAGAAATAATATCCCATATTATCCTTGGGATATCCTATGAAGATACACTTCGTGGATCGAGCATTCAACTTATTAGGGACGTAACGCTTAGGATAAGCTTCACATCCCCATACCTTTAAGTATGATAGATGTGGAGGTTTTCCAAACCACATATCATGAGGTGTTCGTTCCACTTTCTTGGTTGGGGCCATATTTAAAATACGAGCCGTGGAGCATAGACAATAACCCCAAAATGATAGAGGTAACGTGCTTCTAGCCATCATAGATCGAACCATATCCATTAGGGTTCGGTTCCTCCTTTCGGAAACTCCATTCAGTTGGGGTGTTCCAGGAGGAGTGAGTTGCGAGATAATCCCACAACATCTAAGATGATCTTGGAAAGCATCACTTAGGTATTCACCTCCTCTATCGGTACGAAGTACCTTGATTGTCTTATTGAGTTGATTTTGTACTTTGCTTTGATACTCTTTGAATGCTTCAAAAGTTTCGTCCTTATGTCTTAACAAGTAGACATATCCGAAACGACTGAAGTCATCAATGAAAGTAACAAAGTATCTTTCACCATTCCTAGTTATGGGCTTAAAGGGTCCACATACATCCAAATGTATTAATCCCAATAAGTCCTTAGCCCTTTCATAGGTCCCTTTGAAAGGTGCTTTAGTCATTTTGCCTTGTAAACAAGATTCACATACATCAAACGAGTCTAGTTCATTTGATTTCAAAAGGCCATTCTTTTGAAGTGTATGCATTCGATTCTTGTTTATGTGACCAAGGCGACAATGCCATAAGTAGGAATCACTCAAATCCCTTTTGAGTTTCTTGGTGCTAGTATGGTATATTGAGCTACTAGATGATGTGTCATCATGAACCAATTCATAAATTCCATTTGAAGGCGAAGCCTTAAAATAGAATACATTATCTAAATAAACGTGAATATCATCATTAACAAAATTAAGATAAAAACCACATTGTTTTAAACGGGAAACTGAAATAATGTTTCAACATAAATCCGGTGCATACAAAACATTGTTCAAAATAAGTTCCAAACCACTTGGAAGCTTTAATACAAAGTCTCCTTGAGCCTTCACTTGCACTTTGGCTCCATTACCCATAAAGAGACTTGATGTTCCCGTTTGCTTGCTACTTCTTTTGAACCCCTACAAAGAATTGCAAATGTGAGTTCCACATCCAGTGTCTAATACCCATGTATTAGAAGAAGTAATACTAAGCTCTATATACACCATATATATGTTACCTGAGGATTGCCCCGCATCCCTCTTTTCCTTCAACTCCTTAAGGTAGACCGGGCAGTTCCGTTTCCAGTGACCCATTTCACCGTAACCGAAGCACGGGTCTTCCTTGGGGTTTGCTTGTCCGGCAACCTTTTGCTTCTTGTTCTTGTTTTTGGTTGGGGTAACCATCCTCCCTTTTCCCTTGCCTTGATGGGCGGGTCCTTTCCTCTTAGCCACCTTTGGCTTAGAGGTGTTATTACCTTTGGACCCACCATCATTGATCATTAGCACGGGTGAAGCCCTCTTACCCATGCTAGTTTCTGCCGTCCTAAGCATGCCATGAAGTTCGCCAATGGTCTTATCCATCCCATTCATATTGTAATTAATTACAAATTGGTCAAACCTCTTTGACAAGGAGTTTAGGATAAGATCCGTGGCTAGCTCATTAGATATGTTGAGATTAAGACGGTTTGCGCGATCAATGAGGCTTTTCATCTTAAGGACATAAGATGAAACGGATTGGGAGTCGTCCATACGACATGCATGAAGCGCTCGGACCGTTTCAAAACGCTCGACACTAGCTCCTTCAATTGCGTGATCATGTCGTATGCAGTATGATGCTCGAAATCCTTTTGGAGTTCGGGTATCATAGTCCCAAGCATTAGGCAAGCGACTTGCACCAAATCGGCACAATACTTATCCCAATAAGCCATGCCTTCCGTATCATCCTCGTCGGGTTGATCGGGAATGGGGTCTTCCAACACATACGCCTTATCCTCAAGTTTGAGGACAATCCTAAGATTGCGGAACCAATCCATAAAGTTCGTATGGTTGAGTTTGTCTTTCTCGAGGAGAGACCTTAACGATAGGTTGTTCAAGTTAATAGGTGCGTTTTGCATGTTGTTGTTATTGGCGGCCATCTACAAAATTTAACAAAGTTCATTTAAGTATCGATTTTAAATTTAATAATCAATACCCTTTAAATCCAATTGATATTTATTAAATTTTAGAATCCAACGGTAAACCAAATTTCGGTTAGGTGACCTTTATCCCGTCATTTGGTTTAGCTAGGTAGTCATTATATGACAATTGCAATCCTTTTGCAACTTCTAAGTTATGGGATCATGCAATCCTTTTGCATGACATATTATCCCATCAACGCCTATTTGTTCATCATGCTTCGGTGACCCTAAGTTCATGATTTCCAAATCAAGTCATCCTACTTGTATAGACATGCAAACTTAGCATACAAGTGGTTAGGTGACCTTTATCCCACAAGTGTGCGAAATTTACCTTAATCATATTAGTTTGCTCATAACGGTTAGGTGACCTTTATCCCATTATACGTTCCCTAATATTTTTAAGTGTCATACAATAGGATGGCGTTTAAACTTGTTGACCTAGTGTAAAGGGTTTTAAGTTTTCTTTAATTCTAGTTTGAGAAAACATTTATGCCATACACCAACATGCATTTAGTGTATGGTTTATTTGAAATCCATTTTCAAGTCTAGTAATTTTAACCAATTACTTGATATAAACCATTTTATATATATGATCCTTATCATGTTCTTAATAACCGTTTATGAATGTCCTTTTAGCCGTTTTTAATTTAACCATTTAAATTGACGTTTTGCATGTTGTTAATAATTTAACCAATTAAATTGTAGTTTATGCTTGTTGTTAACTTGTGTGATAACTTGTTGTAGTAACATACACAATCCACAATCATACAAGAAATAAAACAACCACACATGCAAACAAATGTGTTCACAATCAAGCCGATTTGGTAGACATTTGTTTAGCCGAAAACAAATGTCACCGGTTAAGGGTTATAACACTAAGTAGGAGATTTCAAAATCTCCCACTTAATCTTGCAACTTCCAAGTCTTCATCTTGTATCTTCATTTTTACAAAAAATATATCCTAATACATTTTTCTAGAAAATGAAAATACAACCTAATCTATTTTACATACCAAATATAAAATAAATTACATAACCAAAATAATAAAATTACAAACCAAATGAATGAATATTACAACCACATGAATGAATTAATATTACATACCAAATGATTAAATATAAATCATTCAAACATCCAACCAAGCACAAGGTCAAGGCTATGATTGTGAACATGAACATGTAACCAAATATGACCAAAATGGAAGAACCAAAACCCACT